>NC_051160.1:40575569-40712319 GCF_013339745.2 Dermacentor silvarum
AGTTGTGGTGGAATACCGCGGCGCAGTGATCTTCACAAAAGCAACGAAATGACGTACGGAATTACTGGTTTTAAACAAAGACAAAAGCAGACAGTCGAAGGATTGACGAAGGCGCTACTCACAGTTTTGCGTGAGTAGCGTTCTAGAGGAATAAAAGAGGAATATTGGAGGCCTAGAAAAGGTGGCATTTGTGGAATGTTTTGTTATGCTTCTCGAGAATTGACCACAACGGTAATTTGTTAAGAAGCCGGTAATTAGAAAATAATTTGAGTGAATAAAATTCTAATAAAATTACGCAACGTGTTGTAGTAATTTTCGCCGTGGTCTACAGACCAAGGCGAAATCAATTAATTAATTTTAGTGTGAGAAAGCCGCACCTGAGGTATAAAAGCTGTTGCAGAAAGTTATTCGAATACTACATAGAAAAATTAAAGTGTATCAATAATAAATACAATTACCGATCAGGAATAAGTTTACTCAATTTAATTCAACAGAACTCTTTGTGGGCCTAGTTGATGTTTTATGAAGGACATCTCTTTTTACCGCAAAGTGAGACACACGCAAAAAGAAGAAACATAGATGACGGCACGCGTGCCACTTCCAGGTGATTTACTTTGTTTGTTGACCCAGGAATATATCGACATACACGCATGCGCACGCTATTCACATACCTATGATATCCAGTGCTCGAACAATCTCGCCTCCTATTGGTAAAGGATAACAGCGATATCGCTAATACAACTTGAGCTTTTTCTTTTTATATAATAAGATTCCATCAGCTCACGCGCTCTCTGATTTCTGCTTCTACCGAGAACCTTCAATCTCTTGAAAACGTGGTCGACACATGCAAGCCTTGCAGCGTGCTAACAAATGCGCCGTACGCCATCTTTCATTAGATTTACGTCGTGTTCTCTGGCTCGTTCATTCGTGCCGCGCCCGGTCTGTCCGATGAAGAACTTGCCGCACGTAAGGGGAAATTCGTAGACCACCCCCGTGACCCATTTCCCGCAACTCGTGCCATGTTTCTTGCCACAGCCTTGCCTTCGGGTCTCCTCGCGAGTGGTTCTCGAGCAGAGTAGAACCAGTTTTGCGTGGGCAGAAAAAAATCAATGGATACCCCATACCGGCCTGCCACCTCCCACCTTCTTGAGGTGATTGGACACCGTATGAACATAAGGAATCACTACTGGCCTTAGGTTCTGGCACTTCCTTTATCCTTTGTGGTGCTTTTGCCTTTTACCTCCAGGCAGAGCGTAGCGATTTCACGCTTGACAATTTTGGAATGGCAACAATCATACGGCAGCATTCCTTACTTGGTACGCGGGAAATATTTCCCCCACTAAGCTAGCCCTCCATTAAGATCAATGTTAAATTTAAAAATTGCAGGGTGGTTACGCTGTGGCAATTCACGTGTATACTCGAAAGTCCTTTGCCGTGCTTCTTAGAAATGTTTAAACTATCGCCGTGGTGCTTCAGGGAGACTTGTCTGTTAAAAAGAATCAAAAAGTCATCCACATATATAAACACATTGAAAATACTTAAAATTGTTGGCCGGTTTAAAAGCTTCATTGAGCAGGCGATTAACACTATATAGGAATACATTGCACGGCACTTGACTTGGCAGGGGCGCAATACACGAACCAACGCAAATGCCACGTTCTTGAACAGAATAAACCACATAGTACCGTGAGACCTTCAGTGACTCCTTATGTTCATCAGGTTTCCCATAACCTCAAAGTGGTGGCTGGCCAGTATAGGGTACACATCGCCTTTTCTGCCCCCGCCAAACTGGTCCAACTCTGTTCGAGAACCACTCGCGAGGAGACCCGAAGGCAAGGCTGTCGCATGAAACATGGTCGTCTGTGTTTCTTCCTTTTGTGTGTGTCTCAATTTGTGGCAAAAAAACAACAACAAGTACTCAGTATACCCCGTAGATTTCGTGGGTGGCATATTCGAACGTATAAATATTTATTTAGCCGGTGAAAATTACATGATAACAAGAATTAGTTGAGAACTAAGAAGAATCAAATGCTCCAAGGAACAAGCAAACAAAAGAACCCAATTACAAAGAATGATGAGCACAAGTTCAATCACGATTACTTGACACTGCCGCACAATCAATAAGACTTGTACTAAACAGGATTTCTTCGACCATTTTAGCAACCAGAGACACCGCCATTTAGATCTTGATAATAATATACTATAAATTGCTGCGTATTGAAAGCACCTTCCAACGAAGTAGTAATCGAATCTCGCTTTACGCTAGCGCGCTAACCTTCATGTGAAAGGAAATTATAGAGGCCGCTATCCTCCCGCTAATGAGTCATAAAAGTCAATAGCTTAAAGAGCTCATCGATCAAGTAAAGCGGTAGTTACCCGACTATCTTTTCGCGAACGAGACACCGTGTAACGCCCTGACAAGCGCCGAAAAATATCAAGATGTCATAACGTGGACGTGGTTTATCATATAAGAAGCTAGAAAAAAAATGGTGGGCGTTAAAAAGCGCGTAATTTTACTAAATACAAAACGAGTGTTTATTGTTACTGTGTGAGCGTGTTTTACGGCCTCCGCACCGAGCCGATGAAGAGGATGACGTCGGGCTCCTTGCTCTTGATGATGAACATGAAAGGATGATCCACAGCGAAGTACGTTGGCCGCCATTTCTTGAGGGTGGAGCACAACATTACGGCTGCGGCAGTCACGGCTTCCGTGCCTTCCTCGTCAACCTGAAGCAACGTCTTGTGGAAAATGTCAGAGACCGCTGGCTTGCCGTTATCGAACATCCCCGAAAGGTCAGCAACACCCGGCGTAAACAGGTCGACGACACCGAGGGCCTTGAGAATGTCGTTGAGGACGTGTCTGCACTCGATCTTGAACTTGGGAATGCTGACCTGGACATTGTTGCTTCTCTTGAGGCATCTGAGAAGCGAGCTCAGTCTCTCCCACGTCAGTTGCCTCTCCAGAAATGGCAGGCCTTCTATCCCGTCCGGAAGCAGTATGACCATTGACATCATGCCACCTCTGTACGGGATCTCCAGGGCTCGGGCCCTGAGTTCGTTGGAACTGCCTATCCTGTAACTCTCGCTGTCTTGGAACATAGTGTCCACCCGAACCGTGTTCTTGGAGTCGAGGTGAAAGTTGCGTGGTGCCGTGTCGGCTGCTCTGAAGGGTGCCTTCCAGAACCCCTTGAAGTAAATAGCATTCAGTAGGATTAGCACAGTACCGCCACAGACGCTTCTCGGAGGAAGCAGGTCCCGAATCTTCGATGCGGTTCGTTCCGAGACCCACGCGCTTGCTTCGAGCCGAACCGATTCGTGGCTGTTCTTGAAGTCGACGGATCTGATGGTTGCGCCGTACGAGTTCTCGAGGTGCGAACGATAGCTCTTCTTGACTGTAAACTGTTGGCCGCTGTAAATCCGATTGGCCACGTAGAACTCGACGTCCGGGGCGAATTGGGAGAGGCTGTTGAGAAATTCCGGAAAGTGTTCGTGACCTTTGTCCTGGTGGTCTTTGACGTGCAACAGGCTGGCGAGTTCCTCGGCTGTATTGTTGCGAGCGCCGGCGAGGGCCATGGTGAGTGCTACGGCGATGCTGAACGGTGAGAAGATGAGGTTCTCGCCGCTTTCGTTTTGGGACTGCAGTTGCCCATACATTTCCACGGCGAACTTGAGCACCGATTCGTTGAGTATTTGCGCCGTGACTGGGATGGAACTGAGGAAGAAGGAAAGGAAACGGCGAAAGGCCATTATAGGAAGTCCGGTGTGCGGTTCGTAGACTGCGACTGAGAACAACTCATAGCACAAGAAAAGACATGGTATCCCAATGCAAAATTTTTGTAAGAGAGTGGTTCACAGTAAAATGGAGACAAAGAGATCGACAGTGCTTGACTACGGGATTCCTGTGGGTGGAATCAACGCTTTGACAAGGTGACTTGTAGAAGACATGTCTTCACGTGGACAAGCCACCTTGTTGACACGCTGGCTTCAGTCCTCGATGCTTGTTGACAACTAAAAAAGTAACTGTGCCTCTAAACTAAATATTGTTCGACTTAAAGCGATCTTTCAGACAAAAAGTAAGGGATGTGTATGAATAGTTCGTCCTAACTTTCGAAATAAGAATTCGGAATTATGTAGGACTCACTTGGGGGCGCATACGTAACGTACATGCACACTGATCGTAGGCGTCAAATCGGGCAAAGGTAACTTATACGTTGACATAACTTCGTGTTTGTTTAATGAAGGCTGTATTCTGGCATCGGAGGTATTTTTTTCGGCCGGTATCTCTTCTTTTACCTTCCAGGCCGCTTCACCAACGGCATAACATGGGTTGCGCCGGCCGATTCGCGGCTTCTCGCCGTTTTAAGAGAAACCAAGAACGAGGTGTAGGGGAGAGAGGAACGTGGTAAAACGTTAAAAATTTTTTCTGCTGTCGTCCCGGAGTTCTCCGTTTACGCACTATTTGGTGAACAAATGGTAGTTCCAAGGAGCATGTTGACATACTAGGTTTTTCAAAATGCGATGCGACGAACCTTGGAGGAGCTAAGCAAACAACGGACATTTACTATAAGCTATGAAGCCACTTCGGGGTTATAGCGTAAAATTCCGTAGAGAGAGCTCACCTTTGACTGTCAGCAGATTTCTCTCGAATCTTCTCCTTTTGCGCCATCTTTAGCCCTCTTCTTCTCGCTACCACTTAATGACATTTACCCACTACTGGGTATTGGCGAAGCAGGGGTCACAGAAAAAAAGAAGAAGAAATAATCGAAATTGAGTGAGAGAGGAATTAGTAATAATAAAGTTTATAACTGAAAAATATATCAGCTCGATATTCGAAATTGTTCATTTTGTCTTGCGTTCATGATTATGACAGGGATGAGAGGGATATCAATACGAACTTGGAGCGCATAAAGTGTTTACTGTGAATAAAAGCTACATTGAAACTTATTCTTAGATGGTTGTTTTTCACAGCTGTAAGGGTGGTAAACATGTATAAAATGTAGAAGCCATCATCATTATGTTCACTGCAGGACGAAGGCCTCTCTCAGCGATCACCAATTCCCCCCGTCTTGCGCCAGCTGACCCCATCTTGTGGCTGCAAATTTCTCCAATTGCATCATACCAGTGCTGCCCAAGTCACTGCCGCCCTGGACTGCACTTCTCTTCCCTTGACACCCATTCTGTAACTCTATAATGGTCCACCGATTATCTACCCTACGCCTTACATAACCTGCGCAGCTCCAATTTATTGCGATAGCAATTATATGGACACTCTAGGCGAATTTCTGCCGTCGTCGTCGTCGTCGTCGCGTGAGGTTCCGTATAAAGTCCACGGGCGATAAAACCGTGGCCGCGCGCCGTACGCTGTACTTGTGAGTAATAGCATCCGACGGTGAGCCGGCAATTAATCGCGGCTCGAGCGCACATGGGCGGGAAGCGTGAAGGAAGCGCGCGTTCTTCCAGTCACGCACAACGCTCCGCAGAAAGGGTAAAGAGGTGGAGGGGCCCCGCTTCACTGTGGCCTCACGCTCCCGCCGGGCCGGAAGTCTGCGGGGGGAGGGTGGGCAGGTGAAGGGGCCGCGCTTTACTACGGCGGCGCGGTCCCGCCGGTATGGAAGGCTCCGAGGGGAGGGGGGGGGGGGACGTTCTGCGCCGCGAGCGCTCGCCCGCGAGGCTGTATCTTGAAAGCCATGCCAGCGCCACCACGAGAGAGAGAGAGAGAGAGAGAGAGAGAGAGATAGAGACAGAGAGAGAGACATTTATTTGGACCACCGAGGTCGTTGATCTGGAGGACGAGTGGGTGGTGTCGTCATTCCAGGACACCACTGGCCATGGCTGCTCGACGTACTTGCTGGACGAGAGCTTCGTGTCCCGCCAGGTATCGCCGGTCAGCTGTACCTCCCACCACTCAAATGACGTGCTAGGCGTCTTTAAGTGTTGAGGTTTGCCCCCGCAACCCGACGAGATGTGAAAGAGTGTAGGGCGTGTGTCGCCGCACCAGGGGCAGATGTCGCGATATGTTTGTGGGTATACTTTGCTCAATTCGCTCGATCCGTCGGTCGTGCTGCTGCGCTGGCTCACTCCAGCGTTTCGACAGCTACTTCCCGCGGTCTTCGAGTGAGATACGTTGAGTTTGCTTGTGTGCGCGTGACACCATGCTTGTTAATTTTGTTAATATGCCTATGTTAGCAAGTTTATACAAACAATAAAACTACTATACTTACTTTGTATAGTTGTCCACTAATTTGCAATCACAATCGATGCTTCGCCTTTTGGGCGAAACTGCGACTTTAAGCGCAATCTGTTCCATTACTCACTGAAGCGCATCAGTTACCCCTGAGGCTGCAAGCAGACCAGAGTGCTCTATATCATATTGAATGTATGCACCGCGCGTCGAATGGTCAATCGCTCCTTGACCGTCTGATTCACCGCTCGTTTTCTCGCATGGGAAAAATGGCTGCACTATTCATGAACATTGCCGATATTTCTGAACATGCTGCCTCAGTTACGCCTCCGCCTCCGAAAGATATCACCAAACACGTATTCCCCATTTACCTCACATTCCTGACACGCACAAAAATTCGGATATGCATGTTTCGGCAATGTTCCAATTGGGTAAGTCGCACATGTTCGAAAATTTCTAGATTATCTTCGAATATTCACAGATGCATCTGTACACAGTGACGGTCTAGTCGCCTCTGCAGTTTCTTTCTGCTCCTCGGCTGAAGTACGACGTATATATCGTATACCAGCCTCGTCAACAACTGCGGAGCTAGCAGCAATTAATCTTGCACTGAAATACGCGCAAGCGGAGTTACTCTCATCGAAGATTGTCACCTTTACGGACTCCTGCGCTGGACGTTGCAGATTACAACACAATCATATTGATCGCCCAATTGCGCGCAGCATTACTGACTCTGCCAACAAATTTTCATCACGTGGGGTATCTCTCGTTGCTCAATGGATACCTTCACACGTAGGGATCACCGGAAATGAAGAGGCTGATCGGCTGGCTTCAACTTGCACTCATAACGACTGTGCTTGCCCTGAAATTGTGTGCTATCTTGATGACGCTGGTCTGCTGATTCGTTGCCACCTACTTAAGCAGAATCGAGGCCAGCGCGTCGCAAATGGAACGTTCCCGCCCGGTGTTCATGGTCGAGGCTTGCCTCGTCGCGCTAGAGCGCAACGCCGGAGGCTAAGGGTTGGCTGTGTGAACGTGTGCGATCGTTTATACAGACAAGGATATGTGGCCAGTCCATCGTGTACGTCTTGCGGTTGCAGCGGGACACTTCAGCACGTGATATTGGAGTGTCCCGCTTTCAGTCTGCAGCGCGTGTCACTAGTGAAGGACTATCATCTGCTTGGCCTGCGGTTAAACACACTAGACGAATGCTTGTACCCCACTGGTTGTGCATATCGACGCGATCAGGCTAATCGCGCTCTCCTTACTTTTTTAGACGTAACGAACTTTGGGGCACGTTGGTAACCCAGAAACTATTCCTTCTATTTAACATTCTTAGCAGCGTGATTTGCAGTGACGGGCCCTACTGTGCGACCTGTACTGTGTGTTCTACTTTATTCATTGAGATTTGTCATCTCGCTCTTTCTTTCCTCTTTCCTCCCCCCCCCCCCCCCCTCCTTCTATTCTAAACATTTCTGTTTCTCTTTCCTCCTTTCTGAAGAGTAGGCAGGCGTTGTGCCCCTTCCGGTGGCAGTTGCCAGCCTTGATCCTCGATTTCCCCTTCTGGTACATATGTTTTCAAATCAAATCAGAATGATATCGATTTAATAATCCAATAGAATTTTCTGAACTCGTGTATTTGCCTCGACTCCTTAGTCTCTGTTAATGAACACGCAACACATGGGGTGTGGTTGACTGATTCAGACGCCGTGTTTAACTTGATAAACCAACACCTGCGATAGAAGAGATGCCGTAAAAGTGTTTTTAGGGCACTACAGAGAACAGCGTTTTCAGTAATAAATAAAATTGCCAATGCGATTTTTCAACGTCTGCCTGCCAATTAGTAACAAATGCGCCTAACCATATTTCACTCAGTGATTCAGTGACGGTGGCTTCGGATATAGGTCTCAATATTGTACTAGAGAAAAAGGCGGGGTGGGCATCGTTTCAAGGACGAATACGATGAGGAGTTAGTCAACACCGTGTGCTTGCATTGCCAGAGTTTTGTGGTGTTATACGGGCCGGGGTTTGGTAAAGGCTTCAACAGCGTCTGCTTGGAGCTCGAGCCAGGTTGACCATAGGAGAGGGTCCGGCAGGGAAGACGAGGCGACGTAGCCACAAATAAATCCAAGTTTAATACATAGTTACGAGTGAGCGGTGTGCTCCAAAGAAAACATACCGAGAAACGTTCAGCGTGCATGTTCCTGCACTCTAGGGCAAAGCAAAAATGCTCTTCACGTGGCAGATTGGTGGCTTTCTTATACCCTCCGCCAGCCGGGCATTCTCATTCTCTGGTGCCCCCCACTGTAGAGAGCCTCGTTAGGACACGTCAGGCAAACCAGAGGAAGTAGTGAGGGTGGGTTGCAGTAGTGAGGGTTGGCTACCGCAGTGATGGTGGGCTGCCGTAGCGGGGGTTGGTGGTCGTAGCGGGGTGGGACGTCCCAAGCGGGGATGAGTTGCCCCAAGCGGGGGTGAGTTGCCGCATTGAGGATATACGATCCAAGCGGGGTTGGTGCGTCACAAGCGGGTGTGAGCTGGTCGCAAGGCGGCACGGCAGGTTTCGCACATTCTGCGCATACGCCCCTCGGACCCACGCGACGGACACGTCTGTTCATGTTGACGAACGAGATCGTTAGGCACGCGGTTTCCCATGCGTTTGCGGTTCTTCTGGGCATGGCCGCGCAAAATGAATCGTAACAGTGGCCTCTCGCAGAGGGGCTCTTCGGCGAGGACTCCATTAAGCCCGAACGTCTCACTTCATTTGTGGAGCTTCGGCGCCCTTTACAGAATTAGCACTCCGCTGCCTGGCACTTTCTCCCGCTTCAGTCATGCCACAAAGCACTTTGCAGCTAATACAATCTTAAATATTTGTCTGCTTAAATTGTCCTCTAAAGAAACAATAACGAGATCTCACCCGACGCTCGACCGGTAACATTCGTATTGAAATACGGTGCAGATGCACGATCTGGTATACCAAGACTGTATGACAGCGCGTCGACTAGGTCAAGCGACAACTACATAAAATTAAATTCGTGTCCTTTAACGTCCAATATACTTCACAGTGGGCCATGAAGGACGTACGCCGTGGGGGAGGGCTCTGGAATAATTTGTACCATGCGGTATTATTTAACGTACACCTAACTATAGCTACGTGTAGTATCTTTCATTACGAATGTCACACCGTGAAACACACCGACAAGCGTCGAAAATTTCAAGACGGCGGAACGCGGACACAGGTTTATAAGAGACTGCAAGGGCAGCTCAATTTTAATAACAGTATTTCTCTATTTTACTCTGAAAAAAATATATATATATGGTACTCTCGATCGAAGGAGAGAAAAATGCCTAATTTTTCTAATCAACAGGAAAAGAGTGTACAATTACCAGGAAAAGAGTGTACGTTGACACGTTCTTCTGCAGTTTTCACGGTTTCCTCACTGAGCCAACAAAGAGGATTATATCTGGCTCATTAGTCTTGATTATGAACATGAAAGGATGGTCGACAGCAAAGTGCGTCGGCTGCATGTTGATCGCAGCGGAGCACAGCATCAAGGTCACTCCTGTAGCAGCCGCTGCTTCTGTGCCTTCCTCGTCAACCTGGAGGAATGTCTGGTGGACCACGTCGGAGACCGCTGGCTTGCTGCCCTCGAAGATCCCCGAGAGGTCAGCGACTCCCCGCCTAAATAAGTCCACGACACCGAGGGCCTTGAGAATGTCGTTGAGAACGAGGCAACGTTCGAGTTTGAATTTGGGAACAATAAGCTGGACACTGTCGTTTCTCTGTAGGCTTCCGAGAAGTGTGCTGAGTCTCTCCGGCGAAAGGCGCTTTTCTAGAAATGGTAAGCCTTCTACGTCGTCTGGAAGTAGGATCACCATGGACATCTTGCCACCTCGGTAAGGCATCTCCAGGGCTCGGGCCCTGAGGTCCTTGGAGCTGCCTATTTTGTAACTCTCGCTTTCCTGGAACATGGTGTCCACTTGCACAGTGTTGTTTGAGTCGAGGTGGAAGTCACGGGGTGCCGTGTCGGCTGCGTCGAAGGGTGACCTCCAGAAGCCCTTGAAGTAAATAGCGTTCAGTAAGATTAGCGCAGTACTGGCACCGACGCTTCCAGGTGCTAGTAGGTCCTGAATCTTCGATGCGGTTTGTTCCGAGACCCACGCATTCGCTTCGAGTCGTACGGCTTCGTGGTCTTTCACAAAGTCGACGGACCTGATAGTGGCGCCGTACGACTTCTCCAAGTGCGAACGGTAGTTCTTTTGCACCGGGAATTGTTGGTCGCTGTACATCCGATTGACCACGTGGAACTCGACGTGTGGGGCGAATTTGGAGAGTTTGTTGAGAAATTTCGCGTAGAGGTCGTGAATTTTCTCCTGGTGGTCTTTGACGTGCAGGAGGGCGGCGAGTTCTTCGGCGGTGTTGTTTCGGGCGCCGGCGAGGGTCATGGTAAGGGCTACAGCAATGCTGAATGGAGAGAAGAAGATGTTCTCGCCGTTTTTGTTTTGGGACTGCAGTTGCGTATACATCTGGACGGAGAACTTGAGCACCGATTCAGTGAGTATTTGCGTTGTGACTGGGCTAGGAGGTCTGAGAGGGAAAGGAAAAAAAAACAATATAAAGTGAACTTTGGAGGAAGTACAGTGTGCCCCGCTGGTAACTGATAGGAAATAGACTCAAATCACAATAAAATAACAGTCATTAACAGAAAATAACTCTATTACTGAAGCGAATATTGTTACACTTGAAAAGATCTTTCAGGGGTGGAAAAAAGGAAACAGGGGTTGTATCAATTGTTTCATATTATCTAAGTGAGAATTCTGACTTCTTCAGAACTGACTTACTCCGCGTTTGCACTCCGACCAAGAGTGCCAAATTGTAAAAAAAAAAAAAAAAAAGATTTCCACGTTGAGGTTGCTTTCACTTTTTACGATAAAGTCTACGTTTTGTCACAGGAGCAATCTTTAAACATCTGTCATTCTTTAATTCGGCGCCGTCTTACAAACAGCCTAATATTAAATGTATGTGCGCGACTCATGGCAGCTTGTCGTATTTAGAGAAACGAAAATTCCAGCGTTTGATACAGAGCAACGTGGTCAAAGTTGAAAGGGATTCAAAAATGTTCCACTGCCATGGGCGGAGCGCTTTGTTTGCGCATGATTCGGCCAAGCACTGCGACCATGCCAAGTATTACGTGAACACACTAGAATTTCTCAGCGTGACATGTCATGAGATTTAGTAGGCGTTCATAAAAATTAAAGTTCATTCCAGCTATGGCGCCACTACAGGATAATATGGCACTGTTCTTTCGAGAGCGCTCACCTTGGAATTTCAGTAGATTTGTGCGGACTCTTCTGTGTTAATGCCATCTTTCGAACTCTTGTTCTTTCTTGTTCGCAATCATTGGATTTTACCCACTATGGCGGATTTGCGAAAACGCATCGCGTATGAGAGAATAGAATATTAATAATAATGGCAACGAAATTCGATTAAAAAAGCAACAAGAATAGTAACTGTAAAAAATATCGATTTTATATTCTTAACCATTCTCTTTTTATTGAGTTGAGGATGATGACAGGGACGCTGACAAGATGATGATGATGATGATCCTTCACCATGGCTCGCACCCACTGAGGGGAATAGGCCAAGAATCGGGCGGCAGTAGGTAGCTAAAAAAAAATTCTTTTAAGAAATTGTAGTACTTAACCGTTCTCTTTTTCTTGAGTTGATGATGATGACAGGGACGCTGACAAAAAGAAATTGTAGTACGCGGTTGGACCAGCTAGGGTATTATATATATATATATATATATATATCATCATCATTTCATATTTATGTCCACTGTAGGACGAAAGCCTCTCCCTGTGATCTCCAATTACCCCTGTCTTGCGCTAGCTGATTCCAACTTGCGCCTGCAAATTTCATAAAGAAGCTCCCATAAAAAAGATTTGTTTCAGCATTTTCGCGGGAGCTGCAGCGGCAGTACATGGCATTGCGGTTAACGGAAAATGAAGTGGGCAAAGGTGAAGATGACTTGGCTGTCATGAAGGTTGGAAAATAAAATGGTACTTATAGGTCGATATCGCGACCAATAAATAAATAAATAAATAAATAAATAAATAAATAAATAATAAATAAATAAATAAATTTTATTTCAGGACAGGTTGCACTCAACGAATCTCAGCCAGTAATTGGTATATTTACATATAAAAGTCTTCCTCCATTTCGTCAATTCTACTGGGCTGATGAAGGGAACGCAATAGCAGGGTGCGTTCAGAACGGTACCGTAGCCAGGATGCTTCCTAATAAGTATGGATTTCCGCGACATTGTGATATGACACAGCCTGTGTGTATCGTAACCGAGCTTATTTTTCAGCGCGCGCCATTGTTTCAGCATTAAAAAGCTTCCCCTCTAGCAATTTTGGAGGAAGCTCCGTGCCTCCGCTCCGCCATTCGCTAGGGGGCTACGCGTCACGCCCTCCTCGCCCTCCTCGGCTCCCTCACCCGCTCCTCCGTGCGTGGCGGTTTCCCGCCAGTTCCGTTCGCTCCCTTCTCCGAGTTCGGTTTCCCGCCCTACACCAGGGTACACCAAGGCCGAGGTGCGCGTGCCACTAGCAGACACCTAAGCCAACGATTAGGGTCGTTGCTCATTTTTGTTCATTCTGCAACGATGTCTTTTTATTTTTCTGTAGCAATCTTTTTTTCTAGCTTAAGATATAACTAGCGTGAAGGAGAGGTCTTGCTTGTGCTGAAAAGAGCGTTTATTAAGATACAACCAACAAAGCTTGCGCACGTATTGCAAACAGGCACTTCGTTTTACACTATTTACCGCATGTGAAATCTGTCGAGCATTGAAATGTAGAAATGTGATCTACACGGGCAAATATGTCCCGTTGATTATTATCAAGACAGTGGTGCACGAAGACATAGGCGGGGAACGCAGAATAATATTATTGTCAGGATTTGCGCCGCCTGTAAATGTAGTGATCCACATCACAAATACAAAGCACACCAATCAAAGTGAAACCGCAGTGTATGGGCAATCGATGCGTCGTGGAGCGGGCTTCGGGTACATCAGGCCTGTTTGCAGATGCTGCGAGAAGAGGTGCAGAAATTGCACGAAAAGTTTTGGTAAGAATAGAGAAAGGAAACGACACGGACAATGCTGCGTTTAGCAAGGGCCCGTGGAGAAATGAGGGGGCTGATAAGTGTTACGTGGAATATTTCAAGGGGCACTTAGATATCCCTACGGGGATGAACGCGAAAGCATTGCGACCAGCGCGCGATGCCTATGGTCTTTCGGCACAGCTCTTTCAGGGGCCTATGCCTATGATCGTCGTTGTAGAATGGCATATTCCTAGCGGCGAATACCTAGTTACCCAAGTTTGTTTCAAATATGTTCGTTGAACAACGACAACCACCACTGATACATGCCCAGTGCCCAAGTTGGCATCCAAGATGTTAACTGAAGACCATCACTGACCGCGTGGAACACGCCCACTGCTCCGAGTCGGCTTGAAAGAGGTCGTGGGTTCGAGTGCCTCAATTAACTCTAAATCTTAATAACTACGCCTTAATTAAATGCGCCTTAATTACTGCCAAAGGTCGCGGATTCGACTTCCACCAATGGTCGTGGGCTCGACCCCCACCAAAGGTCGAAGGTTCGTAGCCTTTTCGGACATGGTGGTCACTCCGATAACTACGCCGGATTTTCCGTCTCAGGGGCCATTATAATGCTTCCACATTAATAATAATGCATTTCGAAGCGCGCACACGCACGCGCATACACACACACACAGGTGCTAAGCATATAAATTCTGCTTAATGGATATGACTTCAGCACTGGTCGGCTATTGAAGTTGTCAAACTTTGTTAATTAGCTACAACCTGTAATGCACATGAGTCCGTCTCTTAAAAACATACACACCCACTCACGCACATACGCACAATCAGCTGGTATATTTCTGCCAAGTTGTAACGCAATAGCGTTTAGGGACCCGTGTCGCAGAAAATCCGGCGTCGGCAACCGGCGTGCGATCGCGGGTGGCGGAGAAAATCATCCAACCACATCGACCGCGCAGGCCCTTCACGTGGTGCAAGGTTTTGGGGAACGAAAATTGAATTTCTCACAGTGAAATCCGTCAGAGAATTGGTAAAGTACGACTTTATCTTTCAGCGTCGGATTCGCCGTCGGATTGTTTACGAATCGGCGTCGGATTGTAATTTGAATGTACGAGAAAACCTAATTCTGCTACGAAGAAACTCAAGCACAAACGCCTTTTCCAGCATTTCTACCAGACCTGCGCGCGTCTGGGCAATAGCCAGCAATTATTAAAATGTTAAAAAGGTGCTAGGGCCTTCACATTTTAATATAAGACCACTTATATTGCCCCTGGAAAAAAGTCTTTCCAGCAAAACATTTCAGTTTAAAGGTGAAGCCGACTTTAAGGGGGTTGGTGTAAGCTTGGCCTTTGTAAGCTGGCTTTCCCACATTCAGTGTCGGAGTGAATGAAGCCTACTTGTCGTATGCGAAGGATGCGATGCGAACGGGTCCCGATAACGCTACCGCGTTCTACTCTTAAAGACAAAGCTTCAGCGTCCTCGAATTTTCTCACTGCTGGAGTCAGAGAACACGATGCATTGTCGCCATTTACGTTATTCTCAGTCTACTGTCGGCTCGGTATGTGTGTCACAGTTGTGCACCAACCTCCACAGGTCACAAGGCAGCGCTAGGGAGATCACAGCGGCGGTACCGGCTTGTACTGCCAGACCGGGCGGCCGCGAGGCGTCCCAACGTCGGCAGGGGACATTACTGGTGCTGGAGAACGTGGAATATTCATGGCCTTGACTCCGGCACTCTGAGCCTCACCGAGCCTCAGGCAGCGCTCGTACGCGCGAAGCATGGACTGCTGGCCACGATACACAGTCCTGCAGTTTAGGGCATACAATGAACGCAATCGCCTAACATGAGTTGCAAAACTGGCGGCATTTTAAAGGTGGCATAAAATTTGGCTGTAGTTAATCGCGTTGCAGAACGATGGCTGTGTTGGGAGCAAATAGCGACGCGCATAATCATAGTTTATTTGGCACCCATTAGCCTTGCTTCGTCATTGACTTCATTTTTTTTCAAAAAAAAAAAAAATGTGCAGTGTACAGTTTCTGACGAGGAAGGCGAGGTAAACGTGGCAGATTAAGCAGTTCAGTGGTTTCCGAGCAGATCTTTTAACCCTTATGCGCAAACTTGACCACCAAACCGGAGGAGGTCAGAAAAAAACAATAAGAAAAGACTAATGCAAGCTTGATATAGGGTTATAATGTTATTTATTGCGTGTGATAAAATTGTCCTGTGCCCTTAGTTAACTATAGCTGTAGTTGGTACGCCTCCTTGGGCGTTTCAAGTATTCACAGTAATGCTTCAAGGGAATTGACATATTTTACCGTATATTTGTTCAAAAACATTTATTACACATCGACGCATGCTAATGTGCCCCAACAGAAAAATTGAAAACCAGCGGCGAATTCCGAAAGGTATTCAGTGGTGTTTGCGATTGGCCGGCCACCCTCGGAAATGGTACTTTGATTGGTGGAGCCAGAGGATGGCCCTGACAGCCCAAGTAAACGGATGGCCGCGCCGTACTTCGACATAAGTGTAAACCGAGCTTCATTGACACCCCACGACAATCCGTGAGAAGTTTAGCGTCTTCTTCCGACGATGGGCGGTGCTGTCCTCAGCTCGGTGGAGTGGAGGACGACACCGGATCGTTTGATGAAATGGGGGAATGTCTCTGAACGTTTTCCCGCCAACTAGGGTCACTGAGGAATGACATGTGCTAAGGAAACCGGGGCTGTAATTCAACCATTGTACCAACTTGGGTCACTGAGTGTGCGAAACTGGATGTGTGCCGCTCTTTGAGCACAACAAATAATAGTTTGAAGTTTATCCTGTGTGGGGCGGAATCGAACGCTCGATTGTCATATATATTGACACAATGTTGTATGAATGTATACTTAGACACGTTCCACAACTGAACTTCGTTGCGGCGTCACTAGATGGCGTAGCGCGTCCAGAAGGAAGCACGACAGAGGAGCACGGAAAGTGTACACGCCTAATACATGACGCGTTTCGGCGGTGCCAATGTGGTACGTGTGTTGATCCGCTGGTTCAGTGTTAATTGCATGGACGTCGACAGTCATTCTAACATAGTTGCCTCTGGCGCGCTCAGTTTCCGTGTTACCCTGAAAATGAGTCAGAACCCTTCGGTCCAGCGTTCTTTAAATAAACGCTTTTGATCCGCTTTAAAAGCCAATTTGTTATCGGCTCTCCATCAGCTACAAACGTTCAACTGGCAATGCCGGTTGAACATTGATAACTGAAATGTTAGCTACCAAAGCTGAGTTAAATGGGCTGCTCAGTTACATAATAGCGAGTTTTTTTGTGCGCTGTTTTTTTATTGTTTGTTTTGAAACAAGTAACGTTTCACAAATATCTTGCTTTTTTATTAATTAAAGACAGTAGTCGCTGAAACACATGGTATATGCCACATCCACTTAAGCAGTGCACGGGATGCCAAGGTCACTGTTAGGCAATAATTATATAATTGCAGTTTGTCCCAAGTAACCTTGATCGTTGAAGTTAAAAAAACTGGTTCAATATTCGAAAACCGAACAACTGTACAGTCTTCATCTATCAACTTCCGCCACCAAGAGAAATATTGCGTATACTAATTACCCGGCGAAGTATAAAAGAATAATATTTATACAAATTAAACTAAGAACTGCATGGCTTACGTTAGCTGGGACACGCAGTATCCATTTAGCCCTGTCATCCAAATAGCAAGTTTTATCTGAAACAACGATGGAAATAAATTATGCATACGCACGTGTAGTACTTATCGTATATCCTGGTCAGCGACTTGATCTGCGACCGCACCGAACTAGCGAGTGCAGAAAGTAGCATGAAGTACAAGACGAGCAGCAACATGACGACGAGGAGCTCGAAGTTGTGTGCACGGAGAGTTTGAAACATGGCGTCACCGCATCCCCTCAGGTGGACCACCTGGTCGTTGTTGAAAAAAAGCGTTAAGCCCCCGTTAACGTCTCCACCAAGAATGTGTACTTCGTTTCATGCGTTTGGCTGTAGGCCCATTTGATTCGCCCTGCGTTTCCTTGAACTAGTTCCGGCCAGTTCAGCGCCAATTCTTGCTCGTGCGGAACCGGCACGGCACCTCCTGCACAAACGCTGCCTTAGCGCTGTCTGACGTTTTGCAGGGAATACTGTGAACTCACACTGCACTAAGCCTACACTGAGTGTACACTGAGTTCGACCGGTGAAACGAATAGCGAAGCGAAGCACGTCACGAACTAGTTCAGAAAGTTCAGGTGAATCGAATCGACTCCTGTGTTCCAACTCTTGCCTGTATTGAAACTGGTCTACGTTGAGCAGAATGCACCTGAAACACGTCTCGTCAAAAGAAAAAAAAAAGGAAAGCTACGCAATGGACACATCACCACTGTACCTGAATACTTTGCCTGTGTGAACCTTCGAAAAAGCGCATCGTAAAATATATCAGGGTAATGAAAAAGTTTGACTATGAGTTTTGTTTTTCACAGACGACCTTTCCGTCGAGTTTTTTTCAATCGTTCTACTCACCCGCCATCTTGTTTAAGCAGTAAAATATATAGGCTGAATCGTTTTTGATTTCGGTGCTCTCTTTTTTGCGGGCTTCTTCAGAACTGGAACGAGACTTGCCGCTCTCGGCTTAGCTGTCTGTTTAACCGTCTATGGCGAGTACTGGAACACCGTCACAGCACATAGCGCTACGAAAGCTACAGAGCCTTGCCTCGCTGCTCACATTCACGAGCAAAAAGTAGCGCGTCACACATGAAAGAAAGGTATAGACGTGCGTCGTGTAAGTGACGCCCCAGTTGGTCAAAATTATTCCGGAATCCTCCACTACTGCATGATTCACAATCACACCGTAGTTTTGGCACGTAAAAACCGCGGCATTTAATTTAAACACTGACACGCGTATTGTTAATATTTTTTTTCGGGAACTGTTTTCACCGACAAACCACGGCTCAAAGTTATTCTTTGGCGCAAAACGCAGCTGCACGTACCCGAAATTTCCAGAATGCCATCGCCTATTCTATAGCGTAAGAGTTTTTATATAGAATCAGATTGTGGGCACGAAGGAAGTGGTGGGGCAAATTATCAACGTTAGAGAATCAGCGATTACGCTGAAATGCCTAAATACTCGTGCCTAAATACTCGACAAACGTGACCTGCTAGACCCGTAGATCCCATTTAGATGTCTGACGACTGTGCTCTCCGCTATCTTGCGTTTTGAGGGTTGCTTCTTTTTTCTGGGCACACGTTCGCCCTATTAAAGATATAAATTTAGAACTGGTGCTTTTGGCAGTTCCATTCTTCGCCGTCACTTCAATGTGACAACATGCCACGTGTTTTATTTTGCCCAAAAATTTGCGAAATATACGCAGTATTTGGCCGGAAGCCCTTCAAGGGACATCGAAGAGGAATAATACGTTGAAGTGAATGTTTAAATTGCGCTTCTTAAATAGGCGAAACTCATATCACTAGAAGAGAGGTTCAATAGGCAAGAAAAATGTGCAAGAAAACGAAATACGGGTGTCGCCTCACCCTGGAGTTTCCGACCGAGCTCACCGTGTTTTAAAATGACACTAAACAGAAACGCTAAGTAATTTTAGTCTTATGAAATATTTCTGAACAACTCTACTTGCGTTAATTTCAAGAAATTAAACAAAATGAAATTATGGCGTTTACGTGCCAAAACCACCATCTGATTATGAGGCATGCCGCAAGGGGGGGGGGGGGTGGGACTCCGGATTAATTTGGACCCCCTGGGGTTCTTTAACACGCACCTAATCTAAGTACACGGGTTTTTTCTGCATTTTACCCTCATCGAAATGCGGCCGCCGTGGACGGGATTCGATCCCGCGGCCTCGTGCTTAGCAGCCCAACACCACAACCACTAAGCAACCACGGCGGGTCGTTTATTCCACGCTAATAGGTTTATTGTTGAAAGGACAAATGAAGGTCAAAGATTCATTTTGTTTTGCAAATTTCCCAACGATACCCCAATGCTTGTACTTCAGTGTAACGTCACAGATTTCAAAGTAAATTGTTGGCATGGGGACCAGTTCCGGCTCAATGAAAGTTTCTTAAGTTTAACAAATTCAGCCTTTGCTCCTTTACAGGACGCGACGGACTCCATCTTTACCGATGAAAAGTTAACTAGGCCTCAGCAGAGGCCGTCAAAGTCTGACGTGACGGCTGGCTGATGAGAGAAGTGCAGTAAGGAAGTGTGGGAGTGCAGGTGGCGACACTAGGCGTCTTCCATTTTTTCGTGTTTCCTAGCTTATCAACATTCTTCTCAGGGTCAGATAAAGTGGACTTTTCTTTGTGTTGCAGAAAATTAATTTACTAATACATGTACTGTTGTTTTCTTTTCAGTGTCTTCTTCAGTTTGTTATTTTTTTTTGCATACAGTGTGAAACAATTTTTCTTGCTCTCTTTAAACTAACTGTTAAAACGGCATGCATTTTGAGAGAACCTAGTTCACTGCTTGATTGATCGCTTCATTTGCTTCGTTACATTACAGTGTAACAGGAGACGGAGTGAAGAGCTGTTCCATGGGCACTTGATGGGTCCTTTGCTTCCCAAACCTTAAGTTCGCTGCAGTTAACTGATAATCTGCGGAGAAATGCATTACGTGTGTTCTAAAGGAACCAAAGACACATTGCAACAAGCTTATGGAACGTTCCTTGCCTAAAAAGTGCCAGAAAATGCGGAAATAAGTTGAAATTTGTGAGGGCGCACTTAGTTACTCCGAGGCATTGAATTCAGTCTGGCCTTGTAAAGAATCAACTTTTGAAAGCGGGGCTTGTGCTTTGTCCATTTATAAAATTGTGTGTTATGTGCATGTGTGCTGGCGCTTACCTACTAGGTCTAGTATTCACCAAATGGGGCTTCATGACGTGCGTTTGAGTTGTGTTTTCATTTTCTCCACTAGCAGTGTTAAGAACCCGTTTTGCCCACGGGAAGGGAGATAGTCTTTAGGGAAAAATCCACCAGTCTATCAGTCAATCGTACTCAGTGCTGTGGAATACGGTTGGGTACTCTGCCTTGATTCATATTCAAAATAACCTCAAAAGTGACACATAGTCAGGTACATGTGTAGCTGCATCCAAGCGTTAAGCAGATTATTTCTGGCAGCTTTTGTGAAAATTGGCACCAGTTTTGTCTTGACAGTTTTGACAGAACAGACGAAAAAAAACAGAAAAAAAAAACAGGCGTGGAGTGCTTTTTTGGACATGGCGAGTTCACCTGAAAATCAAAGAAGCAGCATCCAAATGCAAACCTACCACGTGATGTTAACCTTCATATCTGTGTTCGGTTCAATAAAAACGGCTTTTGCGACGATAATCATGAGGAAACTGTTACTTTGTCCACATACATGGAGCTGCTGCAATCAGCATATACCCTGATTATTTGAAAGAGAGGGAGCGGGGTATAGGAGGAGAAGGGTAACATGCCAGTCGGTATATAGAACCTACTTGGAAAGTTATTACACCTATTAGCCGGTCTTGAATTCTGAGGAGGCTATAGACTGATTTACTGTTGCTTAGTATCTATTGAAATTAGGTGACGTGGCAACCACCTGTGCAAAAGCTCTTGCAGGTGGTGGCCGTGGTGGTGGTAACGTCAAACGCGACTTGTCAATGTGGGCCACTTGTCACTACACTCGCGGAAACGTTTCTGTGGCAAATGAAGAGAAATATACGGAGCCGAAGAACATCTCGCTGACAGCGCTCCTGAATATAGTCCCACAGCCTCATTTGCGCTTGTTTAGGTATTGGAAGAGAAAACGAACATATACATGCTCTGCTACAGAAACGTGTGTTAAAAAAAGAGACTACTCAGTGTCATATCGCAAATAATTTTTCATTTTCTTTTTTGCGTATGTTGGCAAATGCGAAACTTTCGCAAGTAGCAGGATTCGCTAAGTGTCTGCTCCGAGAAACCGAAACATAAAACGCTGCCAAATTCTACCGGACTACTTGGCGCAGTAACACAAGCGCAGAAGCTCGGCCTCCATAGCTTTTGCCTCCACTAGCACTGCGAGTTGTCGCCGAGTATACACAACCGGCCAATGGCGCTCGAACTGTTGTTTGACCTTTGCAACGCCCGACTGTTCGCACCTTCCAAGCATCGCGCTCAGCCATGCGAAGCACTCCGCGTCCGCACAGGGTGCTGGGAACTGGAGGATGTCCGCTGTCCTTGGGAGCATCGTCTGCTACTCCTCCGAGGTGCGGTGTACGGCGGCAGCAGGACGGCGGAACGCTGCACCGTTCCGCACTAGGATTGGCCTCGTTGCAGGCGAAGTACTCGTTCGCCTGCCAGTCCCGGTAGCCGGCTTGCGACATGCCGCAACAGCGCAGGGACGTCTGCAGGTAGTCGATGGTCTGCGCCGTGGAAACCAGAGCAAGCGCAAATGCTCAATGCTTACCCTTTAACTACGCAGTGCCCAAACCCTGTTGCAAGTCAAGATGAATTAGAACAACTTGTTCACTTTCATTTCTGAATTTGGTAGCACATCCGCCCCCCCCCCCCAAAAAAAAAGGAAAAACATGCAATGAAAAGTTGATAAATAAAAACTTAATTCGTATATTCATTAGTAATTGCTTTGGCTAACTATCTACAACTTAAACGTGGCTCCAGCGTATCGAACGACGAATATTTATGGGAGTAGACTCCCACGAGTTTTGATGTATCAACAATCTCTGTGGTGGAATTACCCAAAACCAGACTGTCCGTTAGTCGGAAGTTTGCCTGATGGGGCGAAAGTATGACTGATTTTCCTTTGTTTACATTTATTTCTAAGGAATTCAATATACACCACATACTGAGACCTTGGAGGACACTACTTATGTCATTAGTTACACTCTGGGAATTCGGTGAACGAAATAACGCTGTTATTGCGCTCACCGAATTCCTAGAGTGTAACTAATGACATAAATAGTGTCGTCTAGAGTCTTCAGAGTCTCATTCTGAGGTGAACTTATCACTAACGGACAGTCTGGTTTTGAGTAATTCCACCATAGCCACCATATAGACGTTGATACCCTGAAAACTCTTGGAGCCTACTGCTATGAAAATTAGTCCTGGGATACACATATCAAGCATCTCATTTCTCGCACTTCCGAAGCAACCGGTATATTAGCAAATTCTATTTCTTGCTCCATGCTGATATCAAGCTCCAACTTTACCATGCATTATTTTTATTTTAATTAAGCTCTTGTTCTCCTATTATTGCGATAGCAATTATATGGACACTTCAACCGGATTTCTTCCGTCGCCGTCGCCGTCGCCGTGAGGTTCCGTATAAAGTCCAAGGGCGACAAAATCGTCGCCGCGCGCGGGGGACGCGCGCCATCACGGAGAGCGAGCGCACGGCGGAAAGCAAACGCGACCGTCGCGCGAAAGGCCGTGGGGGTATGGGAGGGAGGGAAGCGGGGCGACGCTGTGCTCCGGCACCAAAGGCGTATCTTCCAACCGGGCGTAAGGGGAACTTGCCACTCAATCTCTCACGCGAAAGCAAGAAAGCGGGAAGGCAGCGCGGGAGGGAGGGGGGCGCAGCTTTTACTCTCCCAACAACTGCGCTCGTACTTTGCCCGCGGCAGTGGCGGTTGCCCGCACCATCTGTTATCTCCCCACGGCTATGACCTTTGTATGCGCTGTGCATTCGCCGCTCAGTTTCCGTTGAAGCGATGGACCGCACGAACCTTCGCCCGCTGCGGTGGCTGTGCTTGCTGCCAGTGTTTCGACAGTCGTTGTCTGCGGTCATTCAGTGTGATCCATTCATGTTTGCATGTGCGCGCTGACACCACGCTTGTTAACTCCGTTAGTAAGCGAATTTTGTAGCCACGCCTTTTGCTTGATTTTATGCCACTCTTTTGATTCACCGTTTTCAACTGGCTTATCCCACTGATAACATAGGCGGAGCGCCGCTATGACCACTGACGAAGCGCGATAAGAAACGGCATGGGAAAAGGCATCGCTACAAAATCGCGCGCCCAAACTTCTTACTTAAGAAAATTAAAAAAAATAAATGTAGTTTCGCCCGAAAGGAGAAGCATCGATTGCGATAGCAAATTAGTAGACAGCTGTAAGAAGTAAATATAATAGTTTTATCGGCCGTATAAACTTGTAAACATTTGCTTACTAACTTAATTAACAAGCGTGGTGTCACACGCGCACATGTAAACACGAACTCATCTCACTCGATGACTGCGGAAACTCACTGTCAAAACGCTGGAGTGAGGAAGCGAGGCTACAGCAACGAGCGAATTGACCTTCGTGAAGTCTCTCGCTTGAACGCTAAGTGAAGGTGGACAGCACAGCGCATACGTAGCTACCGGCACTCGGCGCATTTCGTCCAAATTGCAGATCGCGGCTGCGACGCGTAAGCAGATGCCGCCAGAGTTGAACGCCACCCCCCTTCCTCGCCTCCCATCCGTGCCTCCCGCGCGACAGAAGACTTCGCGTTTCCGCACCGCCTTCCTCCCTTGCGCGCACGAGATTGAGCTGCGATCGTCGGCTGATCCTCGGCTAACGACGATGAGCGTCAAATTCAGTTGAAGAGGGAAAGATAGCTTCGCCTTAAACAATCGGCAGATTCCTTGAATATGTTGGAATTAGTTACATGCCAAGCTTTCTTTGATGTGCACTGAAATGACTTCACTTCGCTGTAACTGACTTGGATTTTTGGCTTCTCACATCTTGCCATCTTGTTTCGCCTGTATATTTCGGCACCTAACTAGTGTCGACTACGAATTCTGGAGAATTGGCCAAAAACAATTAATTTCCAGTGTATCATACCGAATAGCGCATATCCAGTGACCAAAGTTGTCTGTTCGGGCACATGCCGAGTGACACACGCCCAATGGCTCAAGTAGCTGTATTTTCGGCAAGAAAGTCGCAGCCAGCACCCAAAAAGTGGGGGAAAGACGCAGAGAAAGCTTGGTTTTAAAATAAAGTACGAATATGACTCTTGCAAGCACGCTCACCTTCTTGTAATCGGCCTTCTCTCTGTAGTGGACAACGAAGTCCTCAGTCACGTGGTCGGTGACGAAGCTTTGCGCAAGCCACGGTATGCCCGCGACCAACATGGACGCACCCAAGCCTAGCGCCACCAGGAACAGCATCGCGCAACCGTAGACCTCAAGCAGGAGCACGTTCTCCCTCACGGCGCCCAGAAGACCCACACCGGCCGTAAGGAAAAGTAAGCCCGAGGACACCATGAGCACGGTCTCCAGGTGAAACAGCAGCACCACCGGCCACGTGCTGGGCGCTGCAGACGACGGCGTATCCGAATCGTTGGGGTCGAACATGGCGTACAGGCTGCTGAGGAGCACCATCGAGGACCCTACGTGTATCGTGGATTGATAGATTGATTTATTGGCTGATATATGCGTAAGATGACTGAGTGATCGATTCGTGGGGTTCAGCATGACAAAGCAACTCTCGGGTTGTGAGGGACGCCATAGTGGAAGGTTTCGAATTAGGTTAGACATCCTGCGGTTCTTTAAGCATGAACTTAAATCTGAGTACACGAGCATTTTAGCATTCCACCCACCTGAACAATGAGACTGCGGATTACACTGTCTCCAGTATCGGCCCAGTTTGCCGCTGCACTACTTTCAGGATAGGCCCGCTTTTGTCGGCGAGAAATCGACAGACTCTGAGACGCGACTAATCCCGTGCTTCTAACCCATTGTTGATTTCAATGACTGCTTGTCTCCGTGCTTTTAGCCTGCTTATTTTTATCCTAAGATATACTGAATAAATGAATTAACAATAAGGAGCCAGGAGTGAACATTGGAATCTGACTTTTCACATGCAAAGCGAGGATTGCCTCTGAAGGTTTTGCGAGTTCCCCTTCATTTTTTTCCCTCGCTAACGATGAGGCATTGTATTACCAAAGGAGGATTTAATTACAGGATTTAATTATATTAGTGCATTTACTTCGTACTGTGCTTCTGGAGAACTTTCTGAGATAATGACGGGAAAGCTACAGGGGCTGAGCTTCTGAACATGTGGTAATGCGCCAAGTAGACCAGCCGAGTTTTGCAGAGCTTTAGGTTTCCGTTTATCGGAGCAGACACTGAATCCGCGTGCCTGGCTGCTTGAGACGGTGTCGCATTTGCCAAAACGTGGAAGAGAAACCTCGTGCGACCCCTTGTGCCCTCATGGTGCACGTTGCCTTCAACAATTTTCGAAGTTAGCTCGGGACTGATATTTGTTCCTGATATAAAGTCTGATGTATGCGCGACGGTACGGAAGTTGTTTAAGCATATTCTTGCTGTCAGCTTTCGTGAGAATTGACGCTAAGTTGGTGTCGACCCATACGTCGTCACATGACGAAAAGCAACCACTATGTGCCTTCCATATACCACGAGCTGACATTAAAATGTGAAACGCAGGATAAGCATGCAAACGACGTTACAGGTTCATCTTTCTGTTTAAGCCAAGAAAAACAGATTTTGCGAGAAGAACATGAAAAGACGGCAACTTTCTCCACGCATATGGAGATGCAGCCTTCAGCATTAGCCGGGATATTTCAACAAAATTTGTCTTTGTCGCTTTCGCGAAATACCAGTCGGTAATAAGAGCCGACTTGAAAAATGCATATTCCTGTAGGGGCCTTAGGGTCTGAGGCGACGAAAAGAACCGCAACAACAAAGTTAGACTTTGATTAGAACCCTGAGTGGCGCAGTTTTTGTTTTATTTTTGGCGCAAGTGCTGTAGTATATGCGAGATGTTTACAGTTCCGGTTTCCCAGCTGAAGGAAATGCGGATGAGGCTGTGGGACTGTTTTCAGGAGCGCTGTCGCGCGTGCGCTTCGCCTTCATAGCTTTCATTTCTTTGACAACGAAAGTGTACAGTTGGAACCGTTAAGGGCACTACAAAATGTGCACATTTTCTGTAACTGGACGACCTGGTTAGTGCCTTTCTGCATGACAAACCTTGTACATAACAGCGTAGAACGTGAATGAACATACTTATGAATCAAATACCTTCGTTATAAATGTTTGGGACAGGCGGCCAACTCACGTCAAAGTTTATTTCCGTGACGGTTTGTACTTAACACTACGGTGTCATGTACTCCGGCTAATTTGAATTGATAATGTGAAATGTGCTAGCTTTTTGTTTTGCATTGCTTTATGCTTAATACTTTCGTGTGCACATTTCTGTAATTTACAAGTGTTATTTGCTTGCGTTTTTGATAGCGTGTGAATTTCTATGCTTTGTTAGATGTTTAATTACTATAAGGTACCACTTTCTCGCTGGCAGATGACTTTCCGAAAGGTTACAAAGATCCCGTTAGGCTGTCGACTGACAGTCATTTTGTCTGTTTCCTGCGTTTAAGAACTGCAGAAAAATAAAACTGAACTTAATTAAAGAAATCAGGTCAATAGAAAAAAAGTTTTACGAGTATAGAAGGCGTTCGCACGACCTCTGCTGAATAGTTTGCGAGGCACTAACCAATCATGAGGAGGAAGTTGGAGGCACAGAGGGGCACCATGTAGATGGCGCTCACGTCGTACACGGTAGTCGTGGAAATCTGCGACGACCCTCTGCGTTTGGGTGATGCCCGTGACGCCGGGGAGCGCGGTGTCGGCGTCTGAAGAGGGGAAAGATTTTGCGGCTTCGGCATCGGAGGTCGCTGGACCGCATGGGCCGCAGGAGTGGTGTTCCAAGGCGGTTGCGCTCCCGAGTACGCCAATGAACGCCAGCCAGCGGGTATTCAGAAGCAGCTGCGAATAGCTTGTGGTCTAGCTTTGTCGAAGCATGTCACAAGCATATCATTTGACTCTCAGGTCATTTGTAAAGATAACATGTGACTGGGCCGTACTTAGTGTCCTGTACTTAGTGATAGCTTGTAGAAAAGACGTATTATCAATATTCATTCGCTACTGTGTGGACCGTCACGAAACGTTCAGCTTGAAACATACGTGTGTTGTCAGTGTAGTGGTCGTCACACATGCTTTGGCGCAATGGTTCAAGTGTGCACTCATTCACTTATTCTTGATACATTGGCAGTATAGTGGGCGTAAGTTTGCGTGTGAGTTGGGGTGGATGTGTGTAGATAACGTGCAAGAAACTTACTGAGAGGAAGCGGCGCTACTCGCTTTGCCATTGGGTAACGAGTGGCATTCACGCTTGGCCGACATTCCGGAGTTGAATCTCTTATTGTGGAGGTTAACGATACAACGCTGGCTAATGAATGAATTTTTTTATCCTCGAGAAAAGCCGTGCATCGCAAAGGACTGGTAACACAGGCAGTCATTACGCAGCAGCGTTCTGTCGACTTTGTCACACTGATGTGTAGCATTCCTTAATATGCCAGTGACTATTATTTCAGCCCACTGCTGTACACGTCTTTTCCCTGCCGTTCTAGATATTGCAGCATGAATGGACCACGGTGAATTAGCGAAACCCCAGTTGCATTTCCGACAGCTGATCGCACAGTAGCAGGGCAGAAGCGATAATGGTTTCGTATTCGTGTGCTTTCGCTGAGGCAACGTGCGGCGCGCCGCTGAAAGCGCCATCTTGTTACTCTAAAGGAAACCGCTTCGCGAAAAGGGTCTTAATGTATAGCCGCATATACAACCGCTACAGATGTTCTCGTTACCGACTCTGTTCTCTGCATACTTAATCAATGAAACATGAAACTTGACCTAAATACTTCCACTGCAACAAATATACTCCTTCAAGCGCCTCATTCCTTTAATCAGGTAAATGGCTTTCTAGAAGATTTGGGCTATTTGCTTACATTGACAGCCCTTGTTAATAGCTTTACATAATGGTTATTTTGCATTACATTGATCTGATTTTATTATGAGTATTCGAGGCACGGGTTTTGTTACAGGACATGCTGAGTCCCGCGTTTTGAAGTCGTGATGGCATTACGTAGGGACCGAGTTGAGAAGACATTGATTCGGGAACCTGCTGCGCCAGAGTAGTAATTTTTGGGGGGTTCTAACGGAAAATTTTCGTTGCTAATCTATGGAAGCGCGCGTCACACGATGAACTTTGCCACAGACGAGAATGGCGCGGCCATCCTGAGAGATGACCCAATGACGAGCATCGCCTGAAATAAAGACATAGAGTGCAGTTCTTCATCTTCCGAGGGTCTTCACGCAAGCTCTGCTTCCAGGGCTACGAGCGCTTTATGCCTGCAACCGCACTATTTGAGCACGCTTGTTCCCGAGCATACAGAGTTAACGTACTCTGGCGGGGCATAAGAGAGATCTGGGGAAAAGAGTTGGATGTATAACCAGCAATAATTCACGATAAAGGAAGTGATCATAGTTCCTTAGTTGTGCTTACCTTGGTGTGGGGAGAAACGATGCAACGGCAATTCGCGCTTCGGCGGAACGTTCGCGAGCTCCTGGGATATGTCGGCTGGCCTCACTGGATGCCACTGCGTCCCCCGCGATGGTGTGTCCACTTGATAGGCGGTGCTTTCTCCAGGCGGAATGCAGGGCACTTCTGTAGAGTTCGACACGGCGCTCCACTGATGGAGATGTTCCGGTCGCTGCGTTAAAGTAAAATTGCGACGGGTCCACTTGCTTGTAGAGCATACGTGCGAGGACATGCTCAAATTTCAGGTAACGGCGCCGACTTATAGCAAAGCAGTCCGAAATTCCACCTCGTCTTCTTCTTCTTCTCCTCTATTGAGCATCCCCAAAATTCAAGTAGAAACATCCTCTACCCCACTATATTTTCTGGAATATAGTCAGGCAAAGAATGTATCTGTGTTTTTCTATTATATATTGTCACCTGTGGTAGTGGGAACAATATAAATTGATCGAGGAACGGGATACAAGACGCCCGGCTATCGTCAGTCACGATCCCATGAAGCCGACGGCAAATTTATTTATTTATTTATTTACACAAAGGTACAGGATCAAACAAGTTTGTAACAAGCTTTTCACAAGATGTCTGTCGTCATAAGGTAGACGATCAAGAAAATTTAATCAACTTCGTTATAATAAAACTCTAACATGAAATGACACCACTAATCACAAAAATGGTATACAGATCGCGGGCGCTGGGGGAATGCTTCAGTTAGTTTATTCCAGTCAGCTATTGTTTGTGAAAAAAAAAGAGTACCGAAAAGTGCCAGTCCTTGCGAAAACTGGTGTTAGCGAATGAGAGTAGTGGTAAATGACACCAAGGAAACCATTAGGAAATTACTCGCTTGTTTTTTTATTTGAAATGATTTGACATGAATAAATCATGCATAAACGGAAAAGAAAGTGAACGAAAAAACAATTCGTTGCAGGTGGGCTACGAACCCACGTCTCTGAATTACGCGAGCGATGCTCTAAGCAATTGAGTCACTGCGGCGTCGTTTTCACATTGGCTGTAGTCTTTTTTCCCGCTATCATTTCCTTTCATTTATCATTTCTACATTTACATTAAAAAAAGGGAACAGGTAATCCATCCTACGGTTTTCTTGGTGCCGTTCAGGCAGCATGAACACTGCTTTTAGCTCACTTTCGTTGTTGATGTCTACAACCTGCAATGTGCAGGTTTTACACACACACACACGCGCACGCACGCCACACAGGCAACAGGCACGCACGCAAAAAACACACGCACGCACGCACGCACGCACGCACGTACGCACGCACGCACGCACGCACGCACGCACGCACAGCACGCACACACCACACACACACCACACACACACACACACACACACACACACACACACACACACACACACACACACACACACACACACACACACACACACACACACACACACACACACACACACACACACACACACACACACACACACACACACACACACACACACACACACACACACACACACACCACGCACGCACGCACGCACGCACGCACGCACGCACACACACACACACGCGCACACACGCACACACACATTATTATATAACAATAACCTTTAATAAAATCAATTATCATCCGTTTGCAGCGGGATTCAACCACGCCCTTCAAAGTTTAAGCTTGACATCTCGATTGATTTTCTGATAACAAGCGTTTTTAACCAAACTTTAAATTAATATCTGAGAGGGAAAGAGACACAGGGAGAGAGATAAACTTACTTGAAGAAAAGGAGAGATGTGGGCGCGAGCCTACTTCTCTACTGTATAATCCACAATATTCGCCGCATTCAAGAATAACATTATGGCCGTTGTTCTTAGCAACAATTCCAAACGAAATGCCAATATGAATTGATTCTTGGTGCTGCTGTCATTGTATTTCTCGCTGCTGCTTTCATTGACGGTGTTGAACCTCTTCATCCATAAAATAAGGGCTGTGCTATGCACTGTGTACCTCAGGGATTCTTTTCCGCAAATCGCTGACGCGATTACGCGATCATGCGTATCCACTGTAGTGCACGGAGAAATACCCCTGAGGTCGCATACTTTTCGCCTGAACCGATGATCTATGGGAAGCGTTGTCAGCCGCATCGCGAGCTAGTCGATCAGCCGCCTCATTGCCCGCTAGGCCTACACGCGAAGGAAAAACTGTGAATCCTTATGGTAAATTCGACGCTTCGTAGGTCATTGAGAAGGAATACATTCGATCACGAGAAAGGTGTGCCAAGTCCTCCTAAAATTTCTGAGGGATGTGCAGTTAGCCGGTGATTGGTAACGTTAAGCGTACTCATTTCGAAGCTTTGTGTTTCGGAGAGTGGGTGGGCCGGCACGGCGTCGTGCGCTGGATCGCTCACAAGTTGCCCGCTCGCATCCTGTTCCTCCTCGCTACGCCCATCTTCAAGTTCACGCTGCTCTTTCGAATGACATGATGCCCTGAAGGACAAACCGACAAAACTACAAGGTAAACGTATACAATATCAACGCTCGGAAGGAGAAATTGACGGCAAGTCTTGCAAGACTAGATCCGCTTATATACCGCCAACATCTCCCAGCTTTTACTCCTCCTGGTAACTTGCATTGCTTCATTACGATTGGTTCTACGCTAGCGAGGTAGAGTGTACGATGGTAAACAGCGCAAAAATGTGCAGTCTAAAAAAGGACAATAGCCCACACAACCTTCGGATTTCAAAATTTGAGTTTGTGCTGTCTACACCGTTCTTCTTGCTCTCTATTTATGTGTGGAGCTTCTCGCCGTATATTCTCAACAAAGAAACTTCAATCTCAAAATTCTTCCGCGTTTATATCTTAAGAGTTATTTGTTATGTGTAATGCCATCGGTGTCTAAGTGTTTCTTATTATTTGTTCTTAACTGTTCAATACGTTCCTTTCTCCTGGTAATTATTACACAAGCATCTGCGCACGTGTTCGAGCTGCGTTCTTGATTACTGTCGAGGGATAAAGGTGGTGGGAGCCAGTCAAGCTGCTTAATCTGCAGCTTTTACTTCGCCTTCCTCATCGAAAATTGCGCAATCTACATTTCTGAGAAATAAATTCAATGTCACAGCTGTTTCCGTCCCAAGCTCCTACTAACTCTCACAAGTATTCAAGTCACGTAAAGGGGCGCAGGCATTTTTTATCTCTGTAGTAACATACATGGAACCGCAACGATAGACATTCACTGCTGCTTATATTATTTTTTTTTGTCACAATGAGTTCTGATTTCTTCAGCATAGCCTACCTATTTACTGGTGGTGCAAAACTGTACGTAGTAATTTGGATGCTATCGACAGTTTAGTCGTCATCAAATTATGGATAATACAGAAACTATCAATAGCACCATGGATAGTGCTCTATCCACTACTGATTTCGATAGTACTATCGAAAGTGAGCAATCGATAATGTAAAATCACGCGACGCACGGCACATAAACATTGGAGCATCCATCCATGAACTTGGCGACATTTCCCTGCTTTCATTTGTATTAACTAAGTGTTACTTCCATTGAGTTATCGCAAAATTTCTTGTAATATCAGTAGCCAAGAATCCCAACTGTCGATCACATTGCCAATAGAGTACTATCGCAATAATAAGGATAGTATTATGATAGTGCTACTATTGATTTTTTAACGCTATCGATAGATTCGTAGCGGCGATATTGTAATACTACCGATAGTGCCATCACTAGCAATAATACCATTAACTTTTTTTGACGCTGTCGATGCTTTTACAAAACTATCAAACTATCGCTAGTGACTTTATCGATAGTTCAGCACCGCTACTAACTACCCATATGAATACCTGTGGTGGTTGCTCAGTGGCTATGGATTTGCGCTGCTCAGCAGAAGGTTAGGGGTTCGATTTGCGATCACCGCGGCCGCATTCCGATGGGGGTGGTATGCAAAAAACGCTCATATACTTTGATATAGGTACATGCTAAATCACAGGTAGCCAATATTATTTTGTAGTCCAATTCACTAAATATGTGGTCACTCATTGTTCACTGCGTGGGAGTCGGGGCATCAAACACGACAATTTAATTTTAACCTTGAACGAAAGCCGTCTCAGGTTCTCAGCCTTCCGTTTTCTTAAAAAAACTGCCTGACTCCCTGTGTTTCTCAGGTTTACCGAAAAAAACGAACTCCTCGAGCTTAGCTAAACCGAAGCAGAGTTGGAAACTATGGTGACTTAGGCTCCAAGTTTTCCTCCCGAATGCAAGTAAAGTTCAAAGGTACCTTAAGAACTATGAAATACACTTGAGCTAACACATCACAGCTTGTAACTCCGAAACTCGGTGTGTGCATTCTAAGCCATTTCGCGTTCTTACGAATCTTTGTCGAGCCGCTTGTACATGGCTGTGCAGTCGTTTGGTCTTGGCTAAGCGGATTTTCAGTAAGCTTGACAAATTGCTCTCAAGCACTTCGTGTAGCTTAAGCCTTCAAGCTTTGAGGGCCTTAACTTTCACCTGCTGTGAGTGGAATGGCCTTTTAGTTGTTTAGTGACAAACAAAATAATAAAAAAGAAAGCGCAATCCTATAGTGATTCTGAAGAACCGTAATGCTTTCTAAGCTTAACTAACAATAATAACTTCTCTTTCTTAGTATACCTATAAAATTCATGATGACATGGTAATATAATGGGCCCCTTTATTACAATTTATTAATAGTGCAGCAGTATTATCTCCTGAATGTGTTATTTCTAGCTGCTCGTAAATCCCACTAAAACCGCATTCATGGTGTTCCATTCTGTACCATTCTGCAGGAATTTCAATCGACCTCCAACCTTCTTGTTGAATTGCTCATTACGTCATACCGGTTTCAAATGAAGCACGATTTCTTGGCGTCGTCTTAGATACTGAAGTAAAATTCGATGCGTATGCTTGTTCAATTGCGAAAAAACATTGAGTTTGGCATCCACATTATTATCATGACATGTAATGATTTTCAACCTCACATTGTTCGATCTCTGTACTTTGCTTGCATTCATAGCCATCTTTTGTATCACCTATCATCTTGGGCAAACGTATTTTTCTCATACTGAAGATCGGTAGCGCCATTAGAACCAAGCCATCAACTAAAAAATGCTTTTCTGTCCATTTGATGTGTCCTGCAGACAGCTGTTGCCAAAACTTAATATTCTTTCTCCACGCAAATTATTTCGACTGAAATGATCTATAATTGCATATAGGTTCATCCCACATGATCTTTACATTGAATGCAATTATTCTGAATACCTTACTAATAACAATTGTACTGGTTTTTCCCAGCAGATTAATCTTCTTTTGCCGGCTGTAAGAACTAATTGCGGCATGTTTACAGCTCTGTTTTCGGGCATAACAATATAGAATTCATTGCCCCTAGGAAAAAAAATGCGTCGCACAATGTTTACGCATTTTCAAGGCGCACCAAGAAATAATTTGTAAGGAAACTGAGCGAATCATTGCAATTTCCATATTGCATTTTGCATACGTAACTAATATTTGGACAATTAATTAAGTTTTGAGTATTATGTAATGTTGATTATTTATTTTATACTGTTTTTTCACTTGCCTGCGATTTCATTACATAGTATTACCATTATCGTATGTACCTAATGATTTTGTTAGAAATAATAAATTTACCTAATTATTGGTCTTTAACTTGCCCACAGGTCCGTACTTTTCATTGCTGCTTGCTTTCTTTGTATAATTACTCTATTTATGTAATCATAGGAGGTCTCACTGCCATATTTTCTAAACTCTGGGACCCCCTGCTTTAATAATTCTTTTACGCGTAACTCCAACATGACCTATGAAATAAAAGAATTTTTTTACTACTACATTTAGTTTAAAAAAGTTTCTTCATAGTTTTTCCTCTACTACCACACGATTCGTGACCTCTGTCTCTTATAAAAGCATGTTACGCTAGCTTCCATCAGCCACCCTTTACGCCAATATCTGCAGGCCTCCAATGTAGGACTGTACATATTGTATAAAGTGTTGATCCGACTCATGCATGACCTATCACTTCTAGTAGGGTGCACCATGTCACGTAGAACCAACCGGCCCACCGACTGACCCAGTGACCGACCCACCGACCAAGGCAGTGGGCAATACCGAACGCATGCTCGTTAGGCGCCTAGTGGAATAAGGTGAACTAGCTTACTTGACTCACACGCTTTATTGAAGTCATAAATTGGATTGAGGAGCACAAAAGGACATAGCGCTGAAACACGCTCTTTCAGAGCGAAGTACTGTAAGACAAACTACAGAGTCTGTTTGGAAAATACGGCAATACAATGTGAAGATAAATAACGCATAGCGAATAAGGTTGGCTGACGATGGTTGAAAAATGTCGCAGTTTCGCTCGAAAGGCGAAGCATTGATTTCGATATGAAATTGTTAGACAGCCATACGCAGCAAGGTTAGTAGTTTTATCAGCTGTTTAAACTGATTTAAGTATTCGCTTGGTAACAAAATTAACCAAGCATTGTGTCACGCGTGCACAGGCAAATATGAACACATCTCATTGCATGACTGCGGGCACTCGCTTTCAGAAAGCTGACGCCATGGAGAATGGCAGCAGCCGCGAGCGAATTCTCCTTCGCGCTGCCTCTCGCTTCAACGCGTACTAGGCGCGCGAGAACACATCGCACACGAAGCCATCAGCTTTGTCGTGTCGGCTAGCCTTCGAACCCACCGTAGATTACCTCCAAGATAGGACGCGCGCCGCCCCAATCAGCCGCGCCATGTGCCGCCACGGCCGGAGTAGAAGCGGATACGCGCACTATTCTGCCCCCCCCCCCCTTCCCTCCTCCTCCTAGGGCACACACGCCTTCCCCTCCTTGTTAGCCCTCCCTGCCTTCTACCCTTGCACTTACGAAAAGGCGCTGCCCCACCAAGCCACCATCCTTGTCGGCTCACCCTCCCATGCTATCCTTCGCAGCTACAGCATATACGGCGCGCGACCTCGATGTCATCGCGCTCCTAGTTTATGCGGAACATCACGGTGACGCCGACGACGGAAATTGGCATGAGAGTGTCCATGTAATTGCTCTCGCAGTAAAAGGGAAACTTAACTTTGCAAGATAGTTTGAATGGTTGGATGGCGGTTTCTCGTGGACGTTGTCTTTCAGACGACCGTGCCCCTAAATGAGCATGCCATCTTCGCAGTAACATACAGCTGCGACTTGAATCGGACTGCTCAAGGACGGAAGAACTACTAGTGCAGTAAGTTCTTCGCAGCGGAGCGACGTATATATTATTACGGTGGTCGAAATTGAGATTGCATTAAAGCGCGTACGCTTTACGCAGGGCATAAGACATTGCAGTACTGAGTGAACAAAATCAGCACTATTCTATGTTTCATGCTTAGCAAGCATCGCGGCTTAATCTGCGCGAGTATTGCGGCCGTGAAATTCTCACTCCGCGCGTTTTCCAGGCAGCTGCTCTTGACCTGCGATACTTTCTAGGCAATTACTACTTCAGACATTACAAGAACAACTTGTAGACGTATGCTTACTTCAAATAAGGTATCACTATTGCGCGTTTGTGCTTCCAGCTTGTATATGTACATATGCCACGTAGTATGTTTCGGTCGCGAGTGTGAACTGGTGTGCTGCAGCGGGTGCTCGCAGAAACCTATTACTACGCTAGCTCGTCGGCTCGTAAATAGGCTGAGATCTGCGACGCCTGCCATATAATATTTGCGTTGCATTTTCCGACATAAGAGTGGAGACCTTGTATGACATCGAATTACACGAGGCATACCTATATCTTTATTTCCAATGTGACTCACTATTTCCTGGCCACGAATGGAAGAAGTGAGTGAAGTGTCTCTAGCCATCTAGTGTTGCGTGCTATATATGTAAGCTAGTATAGAATAAGCCCCAGAATGGCTTCTTCATTGCGTAATAGCGAATACAGGTTATTGCTTCCCGAAGATCCGCTGGTCTTTTCTTGGAAAACATAGAGGCAAGTCTACCATTACAAGGTGAATAGCATTCATATGGGCGAAGAGCGTGCAGCGAAGAAGGATACTAAATTTGCATGGTGGCAGGCGATCTAGAGATACTACCGCGGACTAAGTACTCGGTTACAGCATCCGAGACTTCGTCGCCTCGTCTACGCCAGGAAATAGCATCTCTCTTATTGCGATGGTGACTTAAATACACAGCCACTCCAGATGTGATCGGGCAACCTGAGAAACTGACGTCATTTCTTCTGTTCGTCTTTGGTTTCATCTGACATTGCCTTCTGTGCCTGACGCCAGGCATGGACCTCGCGATTGACCAGGTCTATCATTACATCACTGCTGCATTCCGGTGGTGCAATAGTGTAAGTGAGACGGGGCCCGTGATCCAGTTGCATTCGATCGATATTATGCGGAAAGAACAAGCAAAAGCAGAGTGAGCACTGGCGCCAAACATTACATTACTGCATTTAAATCAAACATTGAGAAGAAGCGTATTCACAAATATTTTCTTAAATGAATCTCGTCCATCATAGACCATCTCCCAGTCTATAGGCTTGAACGAGCGTAGTGTTACGGTAATTTTGGCAAGACATGAAGACGAACAGTTCAGTAAGATGAATGATTGGGCCAATTGGTTTTGAATCTTGAAGTTATAGCAGCGTGAAGTAAAACTTATACACAGATATATGCGTATATCTGTGTGTAATCTGTATGTATGTATATCTACTCGTATGTGTAAACACACGGGGGTAGAGCTTGTCCCCACGTGTCTATTTCTTTGTGTATATGTTTTAGTTCGGGCTGCTATAACCGCATGACGAACGCTCAATCGCACTGAAGAAGCCGTGAAGACGGGAACCCGTCATTTCCTTCCCGTCTGAATAGTAATTATTCTTTCTTGACACGTTTAATTCTCACGGCATCTTCGGTTTCTCATCAGCTTTTATGTGGGGAAGCGAAGCAAGCTTAAGCATGCGAATGTCAGTGTTCTTGCACCACCCGTCATGCCGTTCTCCCGACACGACTCGAATTACAAGTGACTGCTGGCAACAACCTGGCCATGAATAATTGGGTAAAATCAACGATGGCATTATAAGATACTCTTGGTGTATACGTCATGCACACACCGCGCACATTCATGCAAATTGCTTTCGCTGAAATACGTGTATTAAATATTTTTTTCTCCCAAGCAACGAAGCCGCGCATGAACTTTCGAAGCGCCCTGGAAAGAAAAATATAAGCGTATTATATAAGAAATACTCTAGAGACTTGTAAAGCTATAGTTCATATATAATTAAAGAAACGAGAGAAACCAAGAAAAAAAAAACATAGAAATAATACCGCAGTAGAGTCATCTCATCTGCCTTCTTGTCTTCACGAGTTGTGTGCGCAGTTATTTAATAGGATTTCTTACTATGGTAGTGGGACTTTTCAACAGCAAAGCTCTTGAAGCGAAAAGAAATTTCATTTTTACTTGCGATATCTTTCGTGCGTGCCCCAGGTGGCAATAAATTTGCGCAATATGATTTGATACAATCATTCTACTGGCGTAGCAACCCGGTTGTGCTGAACTGGTTAACCTCGCTGCCTTTCCTTCTCCACTCTTTCCTTCCTTCCTTCTACTGACGTACAGACGCAAAGACCAAATCTTTACGTCTATGCCTGATTTGACGTTTCGTTTATATCCGTCTTTTTAATGAAATAAAAACGTCCTCGACTCGTTGTCTCTAGCACAGGACAAGCAACTTCTCTGCGGTTTCCGCTCATTTGAATAATACGTCTCAATGACATTGACATTTATTAGTTAGATTGTGGGGTTTTACGTGCCAAAAACAAAGACATGATTATGAGGCACGCCGTATTGGAGGAATCCGAATTAAATTTGACCACCTGAGCTTCTTTAACGTGCACTCAACGCCCGGTGCACAGGCGGATTTTGCATTTCACTTTTATCGAAATGTGGCCGCCACAGCTGGGATTCGGTCTCGCGCACTGGGGATTAGCAGTGAAACGCCAAACCAACTACGCTACCACGGTGGGTAAATGAGTTTTCAGAAGGGCTAGCGGGTTCCTTAGACGTTAAGAAATTCTGTGTGAAAGGGCTTCTTACGAAACGAAAGTATCTGGCATAATAAATGCCACGCTCGCTGTAACCCTCACGCGTTTAATCTTTTTCTTTCTCTCCTGCTTGCCTCCCCCCCCCCCCCCCCACCCTCTCCTTGCATTGAGTAATTTATCGCTTGTCGAACTTCTGTGGATTATTCGTTTACGGTTTGTTTACATATTGTCGCCTCCAATGCGTCCATATGTTCACTTTTTCCCGCAGAACTCTCCGGCAAAAAAAAAAAAAAAGTTCTGACACTCCGAGAAAAACAGGCAACATGCGAAATTGTTATCATTGTTGCACACACGTCAGCGTATTTTTACGACCGCATGCCTTAACAACAAATAAATTCGTTTTGTTTTTCAGCCAAACCAATACCGCAAGAAGTGTTCGCCACTTGAAACTGCTGAGTCAGCAGTTGGTCCTCCTCGTTGAAGTTTGTTCGAGACAAGTGATTTTACCAGCAAGACGGACGTGTAGGAAAGCTTATCGGTAACAAAAAGATGGAAGCAAGAAGGAAAAAGAAAAGGCTAATGAAAGTAAGGAACATGAAAGGAGTGAAAACCGAGGTTAGTGTGAAGGCCACAGTTGTAACCAAGAGATCGTAAAGTTTTGGTTTGTCGGCGGGTAGCTACTGCTTCTTTTTTTCATCTTTTTTAGGACGTCCGCAAAACAGCGATGCATTCAAGCACAGTCCTCGATATCGGGGATGCTGTTTCTCTTGTTTGCGCCATCTTGTTGTAGTCTCAAGCTGTGGCGATGTCTTTTGTGTTCAACGTACGTCCTTGTTTTGATTGCTTTCGCTTTTTGTTGCAGCGTCGCCCTAACGTCCTGGATGCATGACAAATCCCTGAGGACATTTTCGCTTCTGGCAAACTGAAGGTGCTTTGGTGGTGCTTTTTCTCGCGCTACTTCTCGCGTCCTTTCAGATTGGAGGCAGCGATCCGGGGATTGCGGTTGCAGAAACAGATCCAATTCTCTCACAAGCACGCACGCACGCACGCACGCACGCACGCACGCACGCACGCACGCACAGAGTCTGATCAGTTCTTGCTGATCTTGCCGTTTCAATGTAGGTACGCTGTCTTCCCACTCTCTTTTGTGTCATTAACTGTCGTTGCTTTAGGATAAGGGGGCATGTAGACCAGGTGGCATAGATGATCGCGGATACTGAATAACAATGATGATTATGAGATATCAATTTTTTTAAACGGGGTTGTAGCTTGTAGCACTTGTGTGCGCACCTAGTTTGCGCACACATGTATGCGAACCGGCACTTATATAGAAAACAAGCAGATCGCGTTGTCTGGCACGTCTTGTCTCTCGTGTAGAGCGCCTTAAGCATTACTTGAAGTACGGGAACGTACGGATGAGAGCAGGGCCATTTCTCTGCACTGCCCGAGCAGGTCCCGTCCGGGCCTTTGTTATATTTTGACCATATTGCAGTAGATAAGAGCGACACCACTGGAGCTGCTGTACTTCCACATTGTCTAAATGACGATACCTTCCTCCTAATCCAGAGCACCTAATAGGCTTGCTGGGCCAGTTGGTACATGATGACAGTATAGGGATGCTTGCTTACTGCTTGCTCGGGATATCGATTGCACCCCCTTGTCATCGGCTGTTGATTATGGCTGAGAGAAAACAAAACAAACGAACACGTGGAGAAGGTGCCAGGGAACACATAGTTCAGAACGTTTGCATGCACAGCGTTGCCCTATGCGCTTCTTTTTCTTGTGCTCGCATCTCTAATTGCTGGAATCCCCTACACTGTCTAATAGGCGTTCATTCACAAACGATAGTCAATTTGCGAATGTAATTAAGGTACATGCTTGGGCATTCGCACATCTCCTAGGTTTTATTGCGATATAATTTATATAGGGACACTCCAGGCTAATTGTCCTGGGTTTTATTGCGATATCATTTGTATAGGGACACTCCAGGCTAATTTTCGCTGCCATTGTGCCCGTCACCATTGCCGTGATGTTCAGTATAAAGTCCAAGTGCGATAAGATTCTATCGTGCAGCGCGCGCCGTATGCTGTGGGTGTGGTGGAAAGCTTGCGAGGTTGAACCGAGAAGGATAATGGCTTGATGCGTCCCGTCTTCTCGCGCGCCCAATACTGGAGGTCACGTGAACAAGCGCGCGCGAGGCCGGGGGGAGAGGGGGGAAGGTGTCGCATATGGAAGCTGCGTCGATTCAGCATCTGTTCTGAGCAACCAAAAGTACTGTCAAACGCTGCCGGACTACTTGGCGTGTAAACACATGTGCAGCAGCCACGCGCCCCCAGCATTCCCTTCATTGCCACAGAAAGTTGTCCGCGAGTATAGTCCTGGGCCGGTATTTCGTAGCGATGCATTATGCTTTATTCTATACTAGTCTTATCATCCACCGCTCACGGCCGGCTGATCCCGTTGATAACGTGAGCGGACCGTCGCTCTGACCACTGACCAAGCGCGAAAAGCGCGAAAAGGCATCAGTATCGGAAAGGCATCGCTACAAAATACCGGCCCTGCTGTGTCTGCGCAGGGCTGTCTGCGCGGCTGAGGAAATATCAAGTCCGCGGGTGCAAAGCGGGTGCAAAGTTTTGGGCGAGCCGCGATGACTGGTGGTTTCATGTGCACTGTCTTCCCGCGCGCCTAGTGCTGGACGTCACGTAAGTTCATGTTGCGGGGACGCGGTGAAGCAATAGGCAGCACGGAGCCCAGTAGCGCACCCAGGATCTCTGCCAGGGGGGGGGGGGGGGGGGGTTGACAGTTTGCCAATACCAGTCTAAACAGCGCTAATTTCAATTTCTTCACGGGAAATTGTCAAAAAAATGCGCTTTTTGCGAGTGTGCAGACGCTTGCGCGTCTTACATTTTAGTTGCAGTACTCAAATGCGCAAGGAAAGAAAAGGGGTTAAACAAAAGGGGGGTTAGGCCGGCCTCAGGGGGGGGGGGGAAGGGGGTTACAACCCACGAACCCCCCCCCCCCCCCCCCCCCCCCCCCCCCCCCCCCCCCCCCCCCGTCGGTGCGCCACTGACGGAGCCTTCTTTGCCCTCTGTTTGCTCTCTTCATCACCCCAGTGCTGTGACAGCGAGTGTTCGTAGTCAACGACTGAGGTCTGTTCATATTTGCCTGTGCACGCTTGGCACTATGCTTGTCAATTTAGCTATGCTTGTCAATTTAAGGGGAAGACAGCTTTTTTTATGAAAGAGCAAGCCGGGGAGGGCGGTGTTGTAGCCGATATTCGGTTTTTTCACTAAGAGGAACAAATCTATTTAGCAGGTCACGGTGTTAATTGGTTAGAGTACAAGCCTACGTGGTGGACCTACATAGTCGCATGATAGCTGTAGAAATAAGGGAAACGCGGTCGAAGATGGCCGAGAAACTTGTGGTTTGACAAGATAATGAGCTTCGCAGTCATATGATGAAGTCATATGTGACCTTAGACAGAGGTGATTGGAGATCACTGGGAGAGGACGTCGTCTTGCAGCCGACATTACTTAGGCTATTGACAATCATTCTTTTGCTGATATAGAAGCGACCGAACGCTAGAAAGCAGTACGACGTCGCGAAATCGCGGCGGAAGAACGTTCATGCAGCTGCACGCCGAACGTTTCGCTTAAAATTGAACCATCCAGTTAGAATGCCAGTGCAAGCTCATTCAGCGCTTTCTTTTTTGCGCGCGCGTGTTGTAACGATTTCTCTTGCGTCCAATTGAAAAGATGATTCTTGTATAAAGGCTTTTGATTACGCGTGACTGCCTCCACTCGACCTAATAGTATTCCTTTATTCTTGCGATGCCAGACGTCTACAAAAGCGGATGTATAGCAATCACATGAAAACGAAATGACGACGCTGATTGGCCGCTTTTTTTCCACTCACAAGTTAAACGCACGTTTCTGTCTAGGTGTATGAACAACGAGACTTTAGCATACGACCAAGTGCCAAAGATACATGCTTGAGCCCAGTCGGCGTGATGCGGACCACCACTGTGATGCGGACAATGAGCACGTCGCACCTGGGCATTGCATTGCTTTCCTGGTAAGGGCGTTTAGTGAGCACTCCAACGGCAGTGGTATATTCATTTCTCCTTGGCGCATTCATTGCGTAATCCTGTAAATAATTGAAATATTTTTGAATGAGAATGCTGCTTGCTCGGGATGTCAATTGCACCCCCTTGTCATCGGCTGTTCATTATGACTGAGAGAAAACAAAACAAACGAATATGTGGGGGAGAAGGTGTCAGTAAGCATACAGTGCAGAATGTTCGCATGCACAGTCACGCACATCTAACGACAAAATAGCGAGAGTGCCGATGTAAAGTATAGCTACATCACTACGAGCACGCGCGAGCAAGCGCCCGCGTCATAAGGGCGATATAATGCACGGTCGTTTGCAGAATGTATACACGTCAAGCTAGGGCGATTCTTCGGGGTTCCTCCGTTGGGGCCACTTTGAAAAGCGAAGCAGGTGTGACCCGATGTTTACTTGAGACTGCACTGAATAGCGCTTGCAATAGCTTTGCTGCAATCGTTGTTATTTGGAGACTTTCTGAGATCATAGGAGGGGAAGGCAGCTGCCAGGTTTCGTGGGAACTACTACTTGTGCTATACGTATTTCACTGCTCCGTTTCCGAGAGCTTTCATAATTGCCACTCTGGCACGCTCATATTGAATGTACCATGTAGAGCGATTGTGCTCGATGTGGAATAAGAAAGCGCATTAAAAAAGAAACTAAAATGTTTGTGCTTCAAACAGTTGCATCCTGCAAAGGAGCTGCCAGATCCTATTTCCTTCTTAGTTCGTGGAGAACATCTGGTTCACCACCTTCCGGTTCTTCGATGGAAGTTATTGGCAAGAGGACTGCACAGCATTGTGAGTTAAAGTTTGCTGTGTATAAAAGAAGCGCTGTTAGAAGACCAACATCTGGTTCATCCACTTATGGTAGCGCTTCATTCAATGAACGAATGACTCACTCACTCACTCACTCACTCACTCACTCACTCACTCACTCACTCACTCACTCACTCACTCACTCACTCACTCACTCACTCACTCACTCACTCACTCACTCACTCACTCACTCACTCAATCAATCAATCAATCAATCAATCAATCAATCAATCAATCAATCAATCAATCAATCAATCAATCTTTAAAAGTACAATTTGATGCTCTACACAAGTGGGTGCAGAGTGTGATCGCAGAAAATGTATCGATGGGTGAAGAGGCTAAGGTATGCCGCTGTAGCTGACGAAATAAGCTGACTTGTCAGTGACGGTTGTTTGATAACTGAAAACTAAGGAAACCTGCATGCACAAAGATTTAATCGTTCTTTTCTTATCAATTTTTATGTAAATATAATTTGACTACGATAGTACGTAATGAACGGCCCTTTCGACTCGCTTTCTCTTTCTTTCCTTATGCGAACAAAGAAAATTGATACAAGTGAAACGCAAAGAATTTCCCTGTAGAAAGCACTCAATCAATTTATATTAGCGCGATTTTTTAAAGAGAAAATGTGCGGTAATGAATGTTCAAAATACATTGTGAGTTGGGTAATCGATACTTCTATTACAAAATTAGCCGAATATCAAAACATTTCGAAGGCTTGTAACGCAGCCAGAGACTCCCATATAGTTATCAATGTTACATAAACTGTGCATTTTGTGCTGCCTAAAGCGAACCAGTTCAATATAATGTCAACGCACACGAAAGACACGAAATGTTTCCAAATGATATCGTGAATAGAACCCGGTATACGCTGCTTGCGAATTTTTTCGCATTATGTCTCAGCATTGAAATGCTGATGCACATCAATCGCCTTATCTGAAAAACTTTAAACAAACGAAATAACAGTAAAGACACGTTTGAAGTCTGTGAAATTTCATTTAGCAACCAGAAGATGTCGACGCGCAAACAATTTGGTATACTACGGAACTTACTCTCTCGTCCAACGTCAATTACGTATAAGGCGTGCCGGGATCCCAGCTGTGCTACATTCAAGTTGAAAACCTCTCTTGCGTTCAAAGAGCAATGGTGCCGCATTTTGATTGTGAAAAGAAGACTACGCGAATATTCTTGACGTTTGAAATGTTGCCGTGAAAGAGTCCGTCTCCTTTGTGGGCTTTTGCAAGCATCCTATTCAGAGAATTTGACGGTCGAATTTTTTGATAGGCGTCGTTGATTTATTTTCCTAACAGTTGCAATAACGATAGCTAGACAGACTGAAGGCCAAATGAATAATTCTTATGGAAGTGTCAGGTTTAGAGTTTGCGTACTGTCGTGGGGAGGCGTCATGATGCTACAAACAGCTTTTGTGTGAGTCGCAGTCACTTATTTCTAAAAGACAGGCTCGGAGAAAGAAGTTAGAGACTCAGTGCGCTTCTCTGCAAGCTAAACGAAGCCAATTTTTGGGAGCTTCTCCCTTGTACCGCATGTCACACGAAAAGGAAAGAAGAAAGGCTACGTAACGACAGATAGACAGATAATGATCTTGATTGTAGATTGCCACGTAAGGGTTACTTTTTGTTTTGCGTATATTTAGTGACAGATACTTCGAACAACTCTCATGTTTTCTTTGTTGTTTTTGAATGTGCGTGTTTATTTCACATGACTTACGGTCAAGATGCGACAACTCCCTTGTACTCAAACATGCTTGCATCATGCAGGTATCATTCCGTCGTCACCGCACTGCCGAAAGCACGAGCCACGACCGGGACTATGCGACATCTGCCTGACATACACTTACCCTGATATGTCGACATATAATCCATTGACGCGCCATCGACCATCTGCGCAGGACCAATATTTCTCACCTATGTCGACGATGTTTCTGCGCCTGGTACCAATCGTGCTGGTGACCTTAGCGACCGGGGCAGGTCTCACTGACGCAAGCTATGCGCCCACTACGATGTTTGAGGTACCCGAGTCGGCCTACCACCAGTACGCGCATCTAGCAGTAGAGCTGGCGCGCTTCAAGTCACAGTTTCGGCGACCGGCCTTGTACCTATTGGGCCTGAGGAGAGTTTATTGGCCGGTGAGTGAATTTTGATTACCCCTTCTTCACTCTCTTGCCCTAACAGCAACGTTAATAATTATTTTCTTATTTATTCATAGCGCGAGCCTTCCCAGGCACTTACAGAAGGGAGCCTACACACTAAGTCAACTTGCGAAAGCAAAAATACGCGAGGAACAAGCAAATGCCAAGAATATTCAGAACTAGTGCGATGGAGAACTGAACTCGGTTGGTTGATCGATTCACGAGGTTTACCATTTATAAGAAACAGCCGGTTTATGAGAGACGTCATCGGGGGAGGGCTCCGAGGTATTCTGGCATTCCGCCTCCATCGAAATATGGCCGCCGAGGCTAGTAATCAAACCCGCCACCTCGAGCTTCTTAGCAGTATACCATAGCCACTGAGCCACCGCGAACGGGACTGAGCCTCCTTGTTGGGCTGCTAGCATAAACATGTCTCTTTTGCGAATAATTCCGTCAACCGAAAGTTCAATTTTTGGGGCGACAAGTCGCCATGGAGGGTAGGAAATATCTGAGATCCAAAATTCGTTGTGTGGTAGTAGATTTTTTTTTTTGCACCTGAATCACAGTATTGATGTTCGTCCTGTCTCTCTCAATAAGTGCAATTGCTAGTGGGTGCCTTTTGTGCTACACTGAAACGCGAAAGTAGTGTCGACAGGTTTCAACCGTGATTATAATAGGGAATGAAGGATGACGTGCCTCTGCAATTACTAAGGAACTTGAGGTTGCTCGGGAAACACCTAAGCATACTCTAAGGCTCCTAGCTATTAACCGTTGAAGTCGCTCTTCAGATGAACGGGAGATTCCATGCACAACAGGTGAAGAATAAGCAATTTTTTGCTTTATAAGTGCATATGTACTTTCAGTAGTGAAGAAACCCACCCTCCCCATGTCCGTGCCTGCTACGCGGCGAAGAACATTTATTGTTGAGTTTATTTGTTCTTCGAGCGCTTTAATGTGAGCATTCCAAGAAAGTTGTCTGTCTAGTATAACCCCCAGAAATTTGTGTTGTTTTACTATGTCTAAACGTTGCCCCTCAAGGCACAGCGGCAAAGTCGTTTAGGCATCCTCTGGTAAAGGGTAGCACAACCGTCTTACTGTGAGAGAGCTCTATTCCTCTTTCTTTTAAGAATTTGTCCACAATGTTTAGGCCTTCCTGCAAAGTTGATTGAACAAGGCTAGCACATGAACCAGAGGCCCAAATGCAAACATCATCTGCATATATAGAGTAGTGTAGTGCAGGTGGAAGTCTCCGTGGTAAATCCGCCATTACAATTAAAGAGAAACGGGCTTAAGACACTGCCTTGTGGGAGTCCTTGAGAAAGAGTATGAGAAGAACTTTTTCCTTCGCTTGTTTGAATAAATATTGATCTGCCATTCAAGAAGTTGGATATCCACCGTAGCGTCCTTCCAGAGAATCACAGTTCTAGCAGACCACACAATATATGAGCATGACTGACTGTGTCGAAGGCTCGCTTAATGTCTAAAAAAATCGCTATTGTGACATTTCTCTTAGCTCGTTCATGTTCAACATAGGTTACGATATCCAAAATTGCATCCATGGTGCATCGGCGCCTTCGAAATCCTGTCATGTGATCTGGAAGTACTTCTGTTTGGTCACACCACCATTGCAGCCTAGTGTCAATCATTTTCTCCATGACCTTGCATAGACAGCTCGTCAGGCTCACGAGTTATGAAGAATATCGAGATCATGAAACTAAGCTTTATAAAGCCTCTGTATTTTGTGGACGGTTGAGTGTAGGGGATGACTGGCCGGAACATGGAAAGGTCTATGTTCACTGGTGTCTTGCGCAACATACGATACATGATACAACTAAGGAGTTTGGGGCAGGGGAGGATACCGTGAAGGCGTTTGAAACTAAACAGGTCAGCCTAGTTACTTCGGCAGCGAAGTAAAGTTAATGACAATATTCCAACAGCGCTAGAACAAACTCCAGTGTCCGTGTTAGCAAGGCTAGTGATGATATATGCTTAGAAACGTTTTCTAGACGCGATCTACAATGTCACAGTTGGATCTCGAAATGCCATTCCAGACGACCAACGCGTATTCGAGTTGAGGAAGGCAGATTGTTGTGTACAAATTGCGGAACGTTGTACGCGAATTAAATTCTCTCGATAGTCTGCAAACAGCCATGAGAGCGCATACGCCACATTACAACGCGTTTAGTGGGAACTGAAAAAGTGTAAGGATGTGTTAAAACGTTCAGCGAGATCATTGATTTCACAGACCTTACAGAATGGTACGGAATCTACAAAATAGGAAAAAGAAATGCTTGCTGTCTTGCGTGCGAAAGTCATGACTTTGGTCTTAGCAACATTTAAGGTGTGGTTATTATCTTTGCACCGTTTAGAAGAAGAAAACAGGTCAGACTGCAGGATGCAACAATCATCAACAATATGATGTTCCTTAAAAATCTTGATGTCGTCGACATATAGAAGAAATGAATTCCAAATAGCGCAAAGAACGTCATTAATAAAAATTAAGAATAGGAGTGGTCTAATACTGATCCTTGAGGGATGCTGCTAGTTACTATGTAAGTAAAAAGAAGTTTGATTATGGAAGTTAACATACAATGATCTATCAAGAATATAGCTGTGCAAGATATTGACAATTAACCAGTCAACACCATAGTGTGTAAGCTTGATCAGAAGCAGTGAGTGGCTGACTACATCAAAAGCTTCGCTTAGGTCACAATAAATGGTGTCAACTTGCCTCCTTTGAAGTACCGGCGCGGAGATCTGTGTCAGGAAACTTGCGAGATTTGTGATAGTGGAGCGGCGGGTGAGGAGTCCATGCTGATTCGGAATCAATGAGTTCTTCACAGTAAACGACAAACTGTTGTGACGAGCAAGCTCAAAAATCTAAGACATGGCACAGAGAAAATAAATCGGGGAATAATTCGATACATCGGTTTTACAGCCAGACCTAAATACAGGAAAATCACGAGCAGTTTTCCACATACGAGGGAAAGTGGAAGTATTCAATGAGTTAATAAATATAGATGTCAATACTGGGGCAAATATACTGCTGTAAGCTTTTAAAATTGCGGAGGGGATGCCATCAGCACATCCGGATAGGGGAGGCTTGAAGCGCTCAATGCATTCACTGATGAGCTATTCATGAAACAACACAGGACATGATGTAGGAGCCGTTGTGTGCTAATGAGTGACACGGGCGTTGAAACCTGAAGCTTTATATAAGGATGAGAAATGGGCAGCAAAACAATCCGCGACTGCTTGACCTCTACTCCTCTAGAGTCGAGCAGGCGAAAACACTCTCCGCGATTGCTATAGCGCTTGCGCATATACTTCCAAAATTCCGCCGGCCGGCCGGAGGCGCTCTTCTCCAAGTATGCAATATATGAGTCATGGTCCCGCTTATAGAGGCGCTTGCAGAGAGTCCTAAAAAAAGCCGTATTCTTCTCCCCAATGATTAGGCACAGGACGTCTGGATTTACGGTGCACGCGAATTTTACACTTTAAGGCAGTTATAAGTTCAAATGAGAACCAGTGGGGATATTTAGGGCATTTAGGACTGTACGAGGAACGAATTTGCGCATACCGTTCAATACAAGCTTCGTAAACTGATCTACTTTGTCATCAAGATTGTGTTTTTCTGTGACCAATGACCAATCGGGGGTGGACAAGAAATCATATAAACCAACTCAATCAGCACGCACATGATGCCAGTGGAGAAGCTCTGCCTCAGGGCTGACACAGAGGCAGTTATCTTAAGTGACGGGTGAAACTTATAGGGAGGCATCTATGACTTGAGCATTCGAGAGGCAAAGGTCTACGACGTTGCCACAGGAATTGGCGATCAAGTTGTGCTGCTGAAGGGAACAGAAGGACAGAAAGTACAACAGGCTGCATTTGTTCTCTATTTAATGATTGTAATGATGATATGTAAGCATGTTCCAATCAATTCCAGGTAGGTTACAATCACCAAGAAGGAATACTCTGTGCTTGCTATGGGAGGATAATAATAATAATAATAATAATAATAATAATAATAATAATAATAATAATAATAATAATAATAATAATAATAATAATAATAATAATAATAATAATAATAATGAGTCTTCAGTGTATATTTAAGGCCCCATGTCTGGCGTCACATAGGGGGGGGGGGATGAGGATTTACGGGATAAATCCAAAGGCGATGCTGCCAGCTTTACTAAAAGTGACTGAACGTTATTGGTACAAATCCGCTTCGTAATGCAGTACGCCACGTCGGCTTATTTCCGTTTGCAGAGAGGAAAAAATAACATAGTCGTGGTCACCATTGACGTCGCTGACTCGACCTGCAACAGGTGGCCAAGGAAACCACGGAACCACTGCAAGCCACAGGTATCCTCGGTAAGTGTCCACCTAAGAGCCATTCTTCCATTTGTCCTCTAACTAAACGTAATTTCTTATTCACATCGTTTATTCACAGAGAGCCTTTGTCAGTGTAAGTAAAAAAAAAAAAGGGGGGGAGGGGCAACTATAAACGGAGACTTACAGTGTTTTAAAATATACAACAGCAGCAACAACAAATTCGGTGATGCGGTGAAGAGGTCGGGAAGAACCGCCCTCTTCTACGGGCACCCTAACCCTCTGCGTTGGCTACGAGAGAGGAGGATGGTGGTCGCCATGCTCTTCTCACGCGCCGCGAGAGACTGCACACTTAGGATGAATCAGCTTATAAGTATACCCACCAACTTTATCACTACAAATGTACCGGTGAGTGACGCTGTTATCTGTGGAACCACGCAATGAAACAAAGAGCGTAAAACAATCAATCTTATTCGCAGTTGGCCCACATCTTGAGTACCAACTAGATCCTTAGCTTCCACGACGCATAGACGCTCTCTTACATCGCCTCCGTTTCGGAACTGCTTCCCCGAAGCACTTTTAATTTCGAATTAAAGGTGTCGACTTCTCCAATATGATCGCGCAGCCCCGATGACGAAGATGTATGCCACCTACACCTTGACTATCTTAGGCACGTTACACGTACAGAGCGTCTCGAACAAAAACTCTGTTTTCTTGATTCACATCGGACTCTAGCTTTGCTCTTGCCAAAAGATTAGGCCTATGGCTATCAGAAGTACTGTATCACAAAGCAATGAAATCAGGTCAACACATCTTTGAAGACACATTTGTGACGAATATTTGGTCTATTGCATGGCGTGCACGCGCCTCATTCTTCCATCTGAGATTTGTGTACCAGAGGCATTCGTGGCAACAGGAACTTTTCAATCGAGACTTTTACTCTTAGTGTTATTATATATTTTCCTTTGTCATTTAGAAATCATCTATTGCAAGACTTGCCGTATATATATATATTATTTACATACTATTAACCAATACAGGAAAGGTAGCCATCTATTACAAGTCATCTGGTTAGTTTTATAAAAAAACATTTTCTGCTAGTAGTATGTTCGTAATGACCCGTTCCTAATACGGAAGGTTAATCATGGTATTTTCTTGCCAGCATCACCAGCTCCTCCTGATAAGTTTGGTGGCCAATTCTGTTCGCCCCCACTACTGACATCAAGACGCCACTTTGACGTCATCTTTTCTGAATGGAACCATCGCTTCTTTTGCTTATAACAAGCAAGGTGCATCGGTTCGGTGTTTACTTTACTGATACATATATTTGAGAAAATGTTTATGCCAAAGGTGGCAGTTACCATGTATTCGTCACGCAGAGATTGCCACATATGCCGAAGTCTCTCGGTACACGGCAGAGGTTAGTAATTTAGCATGCGCCAAAGGCAATTCGCGTAGTGGGATACACGCGTTAGGAGAGACGACCAAGTGTGTCACTGAAAAGTACACTAGGTGTTTTTTTAGAGTTAACATAATACAAGAATTGCATATTGCCCGTGGAATACAGCAATATCCACTCCTTAGAGCCGGATTGCTAGAAGAGGAGGCCATTACTTGCACAACAAATCATTATGTATAACTGAAAAAAATTATTATTAAGCAACCTTTTAAATAAATGTTTTAGGGCACATATTGCAAGTTACGTAAAGGTGCAAGCTATTGAAAATACTTCTGGAATTATTGATCCAGTTTCAAAATGAGCACCGTCAAAGTTGCGGTAAGTACGCACTGTTGTTACAGTTCCTTCTTTAACGAAACAACTTTTTATGCACCGCAGGGCGAAAAATAACGGGAACTCGAACGTCCTTTGTCGACATTTTTGGGTAAAAATATCTCACAACTGGTGCCACCCTCAGTACTCGTTTCAAAAGGACGTGCCTTGGGAACTCACAGGCCACAATTAGTAAATCACATGCGCCCGAAGGTAACTATAGTTAAACGCTTATTGAATGAAATTTTGAAATTTAAATAATTATGCGTTATCATAATATGTGCAATAACGTCCGCCTCTACGAGTAAACCAGCGCAAGGACAAGAATTGGGCTAGATGCCATACGTGAATGTTAAAAATTCTGTATTATCGAAAAATGACACCAGCCACGTTACATGCGATCACCCCAATATTGAAAAACAAGTTCGTGTATTGTTTACGGAGCAACATAACAATATACTATGTGGACGTTTAATTTGTCTCCGTGCTTCAATAATCCATATTTTTTGTTGCGCAGCCCATATATTCCTGCAAAGGCAGAGTACTGGTCAAAAATGGAGTGGAGTTCATTAGGTTTTTGTGGACAAAGTGCTGGTGAGTGTTAACGTCGCCGGGTCTCTTACAGCTGATGGCGACAATCACCCGGAATGCAATGCGTTTCAATGTTACTCACCTAAAATGTTTATTGTGCATCATAGGGACCACATAAGTGTATTCTGCTACTAGACCCTCTTGAAGTGCTTCCAATTACCTTTTTTTTACTATTGGCTGTCTACCGTGTGATGTTGAAATGCGGCGGTAGCCTTCATATCACGGAATAAGCATTACCATTATTGTTCAGCACATGGGAATGCTGACCACGTCGAAACGCCGAGTATTGATAGCACCGCTCACGCCGAGAAATAGCCAATGTTTCAGCTTCTACAAAACGGCAATCGAGCTCGATTTATGTAGAAAAGATAGCCGGTGTCATCGAGGTAACCGCCGCAAAGCGATATTCCGAGACATGCTGCACATAGTCCGCTGGGCGGCAGGGGCCTCGCAAGCCTCGTGTCCCGGATTTGTGGCCACGAAATGTGTTAGAGCCATGCAGATATTTAAAAAAAAGCAGAGTTCCGATTGCCTTAATTGTTAGCAGACGATACGCTCCCCTAGAGGCGTGTCGGGAAGCTACACAATTAGACAGGCTAACTGAACAAGTAACTCAGCGCAATATAAAAGACAGAAACAAGAAAGGGACAAACAAGGACAAGCGCAAGGACAACAAAGACAGGCTAGACGCCAAACCAAGAATCGCATGCTGTGCGCTAGGAGCTACCCCAATGGTATTTGTTTTTTGCCTTTAAAATATACTAAACTGTCCTTGAAATACAGCCGCCAGCAGCATACACAACACGCGTGAAGCAGGGGACAAACACCTCGTGTGACTTTTGTGCGTCATTTATCCGGTGAGCTGCAATGGCGAGGTGTTGTTATTTTCGTTTCACTATAGAAACATAAATTATGGCTAGATTTTTTATGATTCGTTTGCATTTCATGTACAGAATTTCTCTAGAGCTGCTGCTGTAGACAGTTTCAACACGATGCCGGATTTCTCTGCAATTGACCTTTAAGGCCCTTTCAAGGGTCAATTGACCCTTGAGTGATACGGCGTCCGCAGTATAGGAAGTGTGGGTTACTCGCCACTCTTATTAAGCCGTGTAATATCTCTATTTAGTTTTGTGAAGCGTTATAGCTACAGCAGCTTCCAAATCAACAGACGCCAGATAAGTAGTTCGCGTAAACCCCCAACGGAAGTAGCTCTACGGAAAATATACGAAAAAAAAAACACAATGCAGTGAAACATAAAGTCAGTTTCCCTGAGTGTAATATATTCATAATAAAACATAAATAGTAAGTTAGTATAAGGAAAGGAACGTATTGTTTTAGAACGCTACAGTTTATGCTATACGTTCAGGGGTTTTATGACGTCCTCTTGACTCCTGTTCATTTCCTTTTTGTTTCAGGAAAAGCATCTGTCGCAAACATGACCACGTCGGCTACTCCTTCTAGATGCCTCGGTTGATATCTAAAAAATACACTTGGAGAAAGTAAAGAGAAAATATTGTGTTAGGAATGGTTTTTATATTATGCTTTTGTAGGGGTTTCGGTCATCTGCCTCTACATAGTTGATGTTTAGGTTTCTGAAGGATGTCCACGCTGAATACATCCATTGTGCAACCACTGTTAATCACTTCATCTTTATTGCTGCCACAAACATCCCGATTGACCGTGTGCGGTGTAAATTTGTAACATTAAAAAGAAGGCTGGGCAAATCATTCACGCGCTAAGCCCTAATTCCGGTCTTTGGCCAACCGATGAATATACTTCTTTCATGAAGAAACTTGAAGAAAAGTTTTTCTGCCAGTTGAAGTGAACAGTTCTTCAACTGGCCAAGGCTAAGCCAGTGGTGTTGCAGCTTCTCGTTGCAAAAGTTTATAAGCTCATTATTTGGCTTATTTAGATGGCAAAGGACATTCTCCTCCCGATTAAGTCATTTGCAAAGACGACCAAGTAGCATAACGGTAATTATGCAAGGTTCGTGAGAGACACGATATGACTTTGAAAACAGCGACACATTGAGCTCTTACGCAAGCAGCGCTTTTGAAGTATTTTGAGGACAGCTGAAACTAAGCACTATTGAATCGCTTGAGCCCTCTGGTCTCCGTTGCTCCAGTTCACCTTGAGGAAAAAAAAAAAACCAATGGAGCATTGCGATTACAATGGTCAATGACGTTTTTTAAGTGGGCGTGTTTGTGCCTTTGTTACAGCGATGCTGATACACATTAGGGCCGCCAACTTTAAGTATTCGCAGTAAGGATATCGTAACATATTGTAATGCGAAATCTGCGTGTTATCTATCTTAATACATAAAGCGATTTGCAGCGTGCCATGCTCCCCTGAGGTATATTTTTGCGTCATCGGAAACGTCATCCAGCGCCGATTAGGGTGGTATTCCCAACCATGACAATATTTTTTCTTGCTTGCTTCCCTATAGAAACATTTGCTGGGTTGTCCTTACACTATTTCCACAAGAGTAAGGAAGAAAATTATAGGGATCTTTCTCACTTCGTGGCAATCACAGTGAAATAAAATAAACCAATGTAGGCCAGAAATAAAGGCATTAGTGGCGGCCTCAGTTCAATGAGAAACACCGACTACACTTTTTTTTAACATAAAAACTAGTGAAATTAAAAACAGAAAAAAAAGCAACCGTGCAACGTCGTCGACAGCAGCGTGCGATCACAAAATAGGAAAGGGTAACGTTGAATAAATTTAATTATGACAGTGCGTATAAAAGGCGAGGCGTTGTCCTTCGTGATTTCCACACAAGTGTCTAGCAATTTACACGGCTGTCCATAATGGAAGAGGCAGCTCTGCGACTGCCATTTCGTCTGTGCTGTAATATAACTAGGCAGCCGCATCGTCCGCTTCTGCACTCAGTCGCATAGTAACAGCAGCAGTGAATAACACGCCGCAACGAGTCCAAATACACTATGACAGTTTCTCGCAGACGCTGCTAATCTACGATTGCACAAAAGCCACGAGTTTATGGACCGTGTAGTTGGGTGGACGCACTGAAGCGGCGTCCACGCGAAAGACGACGGACGCAAGAACGTAAAAATTGGCGCCACACGCTAACAGGGTTTTAATGCTCATCAACAGACAGTTAATTGTCGCAGAACGCCGGAGTTGAAAGCATGGAAAGAGGCGGCATCACAAACGCAAAGTAAAACGTGGCCCGGCATCTCTAGACGAGCATCGTGTACTACAGCCCGCGGACAGATAATTTATAGCCGCGTAGCAATTGCATTTCTTTATCCAGGAGCACGAGAGAATAGGCGCTCACAAAGATATCTTGCGGCCTTTCCGAGCTTGTCAAGTTTCGCGTGTTCTTTGTTCCCGGCATCTGCTCATGATCGCTGTCTTTCGAAACTCAGGCACGCGTCCACAAGCCCTGCAGTAAAGCGTGAAGTGTATTGAAGCGAGCTGTGTTGCCTCAATACATCGAGGCTAGTCGAAATCAATCAATCAATCAATCAATCAATCAATCAATCAATCAATGAGTCAGTCCGTCAGTAAATTTTTCAGACTTTGCATGGAATTCTAAATTCGAAATAAATATGCAAAATTGCATTTCTCAAATTAGTTCGAAGCTCGGTTCACGTTCGAGAAACGAAAGACATTAGCCTCATTTCACGTAACTGCAAGCAGGTCTCCTAAGGAGTTCCGTGCCATCAGATAGCACGAGCTATTGCAGAAAGACACTCGATTTGTAAGTGACGTAATAAATAATGTTATATATGGACACGAAAGGCGCGCCGAATGGCGTCAGCGAGAGTCAGGGGCATTCTAATGAAATGATTGCTACAGACAGGGCGGAAAGCAGGAAACGGTGTTGTATACGCCGGAAAAAAAGTTAGTGGAAGGAAACATTGGTCTTCTCGAGTCTGCACGAAATTGAAGGCGGAAGAGATTTTTATTTCGTTTTATCTTTTAGTTAGAACCTGGCCCTTCCGAATTATTCATGAGCTCCGAAGCCCACCTCGACAGGCGCTCGAGCCCTACCACCCTGTGCCAGAATCAATCACCATTTACTTGTGCCATTCCGAGCCGTTGATGCTGCGCGACGCAACAGTTTCTGTTCCTCTACTCTTCCTTGCCCTTCCTTTGCTGTCAGTGAAATAAATCAGCGTGTAGTCAAAAGAAACCGGGCTGCAAGTGCTTCGCTTTGCAGGTAGTTGTATTAAAGCGCACCTGGCTAGGAACACGCAATTGCCAATGCTAGGCTCTACCTTTAAAAATTATATTCTAGGAAAAATGTGCTTGAAAACAAGATGGTTGTGGTAGTACCACTTAGCGAGACTTTCCTGACGTAATATTTTCTTTGATAAGCTTCACTCATTGATGGAACGTCCTTATTAAAAATGGTTAGGGTGCAGGGGGAGGGGGGGGGGGTGAAGTGCTAAGTGGGGAGAGGTAGGGGCACAGCCGGACAGAATCCCATGACGTCGATTCGGTCAAGGCTCCAAGTCAGTTGACGAGAAAGAGGGAAGAGAAAACATTTATTTCAACCATCGAGGTCGTTGCTCTTGAGGTGTAGTGGGTAGTGTCCTCATTCCAGGACTCCACTGGCCGTAGCTACTCGACGAACGAGAAATGAGTGGCGAAAAGGCTGTACCCAGTCAGGAGAGCACTCGACGAGTGGCCTTTTCAACCGTCCTGAGCCGGAAGTCTGGCTTTGATATTTGATAAATGGAAGCTGCATCTAGACTGCTTTTGTCTTTTGCGTAGTGCGCTGAAGCAAAAAAAAAAAAAAAAAAAATCCGGATTACACTGTTGGGCTAACAAACGTCGCTTTGACATTAGTAGTGTAAAGCAGCCAGTTATGACAGATCCTCTGATCCTCCTTTTAATTTTCTGTGCTGTAAACTCATTATCCTTCCTAAATGTTGTGTGCGTGGCCTATGAGTCGCTTGTCAGTTGCCGTGAATGAAACAGTGAACGAAACCTTGCGAAAGTGTTAAAGTGGAAAAAAAGGTAAAAATATTAAAAATACGGTACGGTTTAAAATACGAGAAGTGACAAGGAAATACATTTATTGCGGCGTTGAAACTGAGAAAAATGCGAAGAGAAAAAGCGAGGCTTGCATTATGTGTCGAGTAAGCGCATTTGTCGGCTCTCTTCTTTTTCGGTTTTGTCATGCGCTGCATTAGGTCGAGTGCCTATGCTGCGATAACGAATGATTACGGACGTCTCGGCCAAATTACTATAATATTTCACATGTATTGCAAACGCATCTACAACGACGACCACTGTATACTACGAATTCACCTGCACAATGACGAAGTTGAAATGCCACCGACAGCTGATTTGTTTGCTTTACAACGAACACGACTAGCGGCACCGCTATCGCCCTCTATAGCCGCTACGGAGCTCCGTAGCCACCAAGCGCCACGGTGCCCTTTGATTACCTCAGTTTGCCAAAAACATTCAAATTAACGAACTGTTCAGAAACTACAGTGCAATCTTGGGAGGATCGGTACAACATACTCGGGATTTTAAAACTGCGTGAAACGACGGGAAGATAAGACGAAGGAAGACACAGACAGAGTGCTGCGATTTCTCTTTGTCTGGTTTAGTATTATTCTGCACTGCTTTATTATTCTAAGTACGTTCAAGAACCTAGATCATTATTACCACATAGCTGAAATTTGCCGGGTAGGTTCCCAAATGGGTCGCTTTCATATATCAATCGAATCCTAACAAATAAGTACGTTTTCTGGAAAGACTCAATTTCAAAAGAAAGTTTTCTTTTGAGTTTTTCTGCTACTATTTCACGGCTGCTGTTGCTGTATTGCACGCAGCGTCGGGCGGGGGGGGAGGGGAGGTGGAGGTGCATAATCTACAAGTCAGAAGCACAGGAGAGGTGGAAGGCGGCGTCAGAAAGTACGCCTCATTCGGGGTGCTTTCAATAAATGAAGTGCTACTACTAGACACAGCAACAGTTGCAGACAAGCTGAATGGAAATAAATTCAAGTTACGGTATGCTAGGTTTCTGCTTTTTGTGAAAAATGGACTGTGTAGAAGTTTGTCCATGCGGCCAACTGATGTAGGTGAATAATAAAGCAGTGCAGAATAATGCTAAACCAGACAAAGAGAAATCGCAGCACTCTGTCTGTGTCTTCCTTCGTCTTATCTTCCCGTCGTTTCGCGCAGTTTTAATATCCCCAGTAGATGCAAGACTCCATTATAGCGCCGCAGCGTCAAAACGACATTACGCAAGCTGCCATTCCGCAAATCAACACTTCTGCCACGATGCGATGCACTGTCTTGGCTACGAACAATGACGCACAGCGACGCCTCAAGCAAACACGTCTCGCACCGTGTTCTGCGTACAACGTAGACAAATATAAGTGGTGCGTGAACGGCAACATTTACCACCGCCTTATCACTCTCGCATTGCACCAAGCGCTTAACGACCTAAACATTCGCCACCACCATAACCACCAATTATTGTCAATTAACGCTAACAACAGAGAACACTGATTCCCACAGTACATGAGATCTGCGCAGTGATGCCATCCTCCTGTGTCAAAATATCTTTAGAACAAATCCATAGTTTGGCACAAATAGCCCTATCATGATATAGATATACCTATATGGTTAGTGTACACAAGTTGTCAGTCCGCTCGATTCAGAACGGAAGAAATATATCACAAACACAAACACAAGAGCTTTCGCACCCTGCCCTCACGCACCCTCCATTTGTACCTCAACTCGTCTGCCACTGTAAAAATCATTACTAATCGATTCAAACTTGTCCAACTTTCTAATAAAGCACCATCACTCATGTGCTACAAGAGCAGGCCTTTTATAATTGCCTTCAGTTTTACCGAGTGAACACGTATTATTTCACAGGCGCGCTTTCATATCAAGGCCTGTGAAAAAGGCTGACAAAGATACTTTTGCAATATCTTCTGATGCTGCGTCCCCGGTGATAAATTCAAGCACCGTTTTCTCATAAGTTTTGTTCCTGAGCAGTGAGTTAGCCACTGCAAAGCGCATGTCAACAGCCCAGTTGTTTGCATCGATTTAAACTTTACAAACGCTTTCCATGGCCTATTTCTGTTCTCCAGTTATTCACAAAGTACGGAGCTTCGAACACATCCTTGCTGACCCTGAGTCAATATTTGCGCTCAGTATTTCCCCATTATTGCCAATGAGTCATTCTTGGCGAGGTCAAGTCAGTTCTGAAACGACGATGTGACGACTACCTGGCCGTTTTCCTGGGCCGATCACCGTAGACAGTGCAGTCTAAATATGTGGGTCGATCGTGAAGTTAGTGCCGTCTAAAATGTGGGCCGTTCGCATGCGTATGTGACATTGCGTATGCGCCCGCTCTTCAATAAACCTCTTTGACGCCAAATTAGATATGTGCCGCTGGGGCAACTTGGTATGTGCCATCTTCAATGAACCTCTTCGACGCAAGCTTGGGCATGCGCCACTGTTTATGTAATTCTGGGGCAGTTGGGCGCATAACACTAAGTATTTGTCACTCGTTACGTGCGCTATTGAATGAAGCTCTTTGACGACTATTTGGGTTACTGAGCGTGACACCAAGAACAAACACCACCACGCGTTGCGTTCCTGGTCACTTCGCAGCAAGTCCCAAAATCATGAACCGCTCGCTGCAGAACAGTTTATATGATTCATAAGCTTAACCATTCTCTACCAAACCGTTTATGCTTCGCATTACGCACATGTCAAGTGGAGTTGAGTCTACTTAAATTTTTAAACGAAAAAAAAAAAAGATGAAAAACAAGGCTGCTCACTATTTTGAACTGCAGGGAATTGCTTGGTCTCAGATTAAACGCATAGACCGTGCAGTTGCTTGAACCTCTAGCTTCCCTTATTACTGGCTGTAAATTGTTTCTGCGTGGGTAAACACTTCTATCACCCAGGCATAATCCGGACAACCTCTAACTCGCAGAAACACAGTATTTTTTCATTATCTAAAGCTAAATATACTTTGTTTAACAGGAGAGGCACTGCCGCAACCCATAAAAGGAGTCCCGACAGTTTATGTCAGCTAATGAAATGTTCGGGGAACGACCTGCACTGTGTTGTTAAAAAAGAAGCTTTTTCTCTAGGTATCACACTTGGCGTGATGTTACGCGTGGCTTGCAGTCATTGTTTAGATGCATCACGAGTTACTGCCTCGACGGGCAGTAAGTAATAGAGGCCGATGCCGACCAAACCTAAACTGGGTTTCCATGTTGTTATTCATTTTATCGCTTCCGGAATATGCTATCTGCGCACACCGAGACGACTATTTGAATCTCCTTAAGTGCCGTCTCTGTGAACAGTGACCCGTAAACGTTGTATATTATAGGAAGCGTTGTCAACATTGAACGTTTGTGAGCGTTCAAGGCAGCAGCGTGTTTTATCGTATATAATAAAGCACGGAGAAGCAAAAAAAAAACAGACTTTGTGCATAATTGAATGTACCGGTCCGGAGTAAAAATAACAAAACGGTTGTAAAATAAAGGCTGCCTGTTATCGCCAGACGAAACTGCACTGAGGCAGTTTGATATTGAATTTTTGAATCCTCGCAACCCTGAAAACTTCCTCAAGAGTACTCATCTCTGTCGGTGGTAGCGTCGTCCAACGTTTCACCGAGGTCATTGCAGAAGTTGTAAGCGTTTTTTGTTTCATTGCATCTGTTTTTATTTTGTGATTCGCGCGCCCACAGGCTGTGGACACAAAGACGCCATGTTTGTTTGTATGCACAGAGCCTACAAAGACCCAGCGTATAAACGGCGAGAAGATATGCCGCGGGATAAGTTTCGTTCCGTCTGTTTTTATCTTGTTATTCGCGCACCCATATACTGTGGACACAATCACGCATGTTCGATTTTATGCATACCTTTATATACTTTTTATACCTTTTTATATACTTTATACTTATATACTTATACTTTATACTTATTTTTATATACTTTATACTTTTATATACTTTATACTTTTTATACTTTTTATATACTTACATACCTTTTTATACGGCCAGCGCATAACTGCGAGAAGATATGCCGAGGGATTAACTAGCATGTACACTATAATCAATGCGTTTGAAATAATCCCACCTGCAACATGAACTTGTATATCACTTCTATCGGTCGCATTGAGGCGTCTTCACTCTAAGAACAGACACAGTCCTGGCAACTCCTCTTGCTGAAGTGCCTGATTCACACCCCTTTTATAGCGTTGGAGTGCACTAAATGCTTCTCAATATTAACCAGACAAAAATTATGCCTTCTGGTGTCTTCGAAGTCCTGAGTGGTGCTCGAAGATGATGCCAGTTTATCTACTTTATTTGTCGTGGTTTATAAGTTATGTAGGCTTGCTACTATAGGCTTGCTACTAGTAGTTATGTAGGCATGCCGTGTACTGTAAATATGTACACGGCATCCTGTTGCCGTGCAGCTGCTATTTAAAGGGACCTGTGGCATTGGCAAGCTGTCAATCTTGGCAGCCTTCTTTTGCCAGTCTTCAGCATCACGTATGTTGCGTGTGGTGCAAAATAAATTTATTACTGATAATAATATTTTAGGCAGATCTATTAGGTCTCGCGGTAAATATCTGAATTCTGTCTCGTCAGCTGGATAGTCAAAGAGGCAGACACTACTTTCAAGGCAAATTTCAGGGTGACACTAGTAAATGATGATCTTCTAAGTAACGTTGTAATTATACACTTTAGAGCTGATGCCCCAATTGCGAAATTAAGGCCGAGCAGCAATGACGTAATATACAGTGAGCAGAAAAACTGTGCTTATCACCAGTTTTGAGAAATAACGTCCTCAAGTTCAGCGTTGAATTGCATTAATGCTCCAGGTGACACTTCGCACTGAAGAAAATGGAGGGTTGCTAAGTCTAGGGCGGAACATCAATGGTTTTCACTGCAAGTTTTTCAAGGCGTATTTCTAGAAACTAATGCTAAGCGCGAAATGTTTTTCCGGTATTACTGCCCTGTGGCTTGAATTCCGCACTTTATACATGTGCTCTAAAGTGATTATTAGCATAGAAAAATTCTAACAATTTGCTAGAATTACTCTGCAATTCGCCGTGCAAGTGGTGCCTTCGTGTTCATATAATCCGGGTGATTTTACATAATTGCGACATCTAGCAGATCAGGTATTTAACAAGTTCTTTTCAAACAAAATAGATAAGTTTGGTTTATTTGAGCGTGGGAGTCGCACCGCTTCTGACCCCTGTTCCTAAGAATAACTTCCGAATGTCAGCAAGACCACTTTTCAGAACTCAGGAGCTAAAGTTTCCATAAGTATACGCGCTCCAAATTTACAGATCGCAAACCCAACTGCAACTTACTGGTGAAGCTCAACTGTGCAAGGTTAACGTTATGCATTTGCGTGTCGACAATGTAGATGAAGGAGAAGACGTTGATATTGGAATAAATATGTGGAATGAAAAACTAAGCGGCGAATAAATTAGACAAACACACATGAAACAGACTTGAACAAGTGCTTGTCCTCGTCTGTTCCATGTGTGTTTGCTTAATTTATTCATGCTTAGTTTTCAGTCAACATGTCAGATCAACTAACCCAACATTTGGCCCATCAGATATATGTCGAAATTTGTCTGCAAAAAAAAAGTGTCGCAGTTTCACTCAAAAGACGAAGCATCAATCACCCGAAGCTCACACAAGTATAGTTTCTACTCAGGGAAACAAAATATTCTGCTATTATTCTGGCTGTAGCAAAACTTTGCCTCGACACACGGTTAGGTACCGCGTAGACCAGCGGCGAAGAAACTCGGCTTCACCGAGATTGAAGAGCTGTTCTTCAAGATGACCCCATATTATCACCCTTAGTTTGCGCACTCTGGAGTACATTGCTCTATTTGGCTGCCGGGATCGTTCTGCAATTTTGCGGAAGCACCACAAAACGTAGCTAACGCTGTAGTAGACGAGACTCGCAAACCAATCTCGCCGCCGTGGTGTCCGCGCGATGGATATTCCAAATAATCTTCCAACCAGCTTCCAGAAGGTGCGCGCTACAACGCACTCCTTTACTACATGCGTGTTGGTCTCTGTGCGCAATGTATGCATTTATCGTTCGCTACCATATCCCAGCGTTCAAGCATGTCTCTTGTAGGTAGAATGTCCCACTGATTTGCCAATGAAAATCCTTCACTTTAGAAGGCAAATCAGGTGAAGAAACAGGTGTCCATGTTTTTGTAGTAGCTGTCCCTGGAGGCACAGCCGTCTCACACAACATTTCACAAAGCCTTGAAACTGGTGTCGTACGCCACTTTGTTGGGCCGCGGGGTATGTGATGCCGTGACCGCTGATTGCGAGCGCACACCAATGGCAAGTCCGCTATAAGAACAGGTTGAGCGCTGTCGCGGTATTTGTTCGCCGCTTCCAATGGGGAAGGAAATCAACTAGGTATCAGCATTATGTCACGCAGCCAGCTTAAACAAGCGAACTATCCGAGAAGCCATTCGCAGCGTTTTTCCCCCTCGCAGTATCGGCCCACCACGTGACCTCTGTGACTGCATGGCCGTCACTTCCACATGTGACGTGGGAATGCACGAATAGACCACAGGAAGCAAACTCTCGCCACATACTTACGTACAGTAGGGAGCCGTGGGAGATCCTCCTCGCCCAGCCGGAGCTGGAGGCCCAAAGGGGCCTCTTGGACCAGGCGCGGAGAGTAGCAAGGATCACTGGTGTCCTGGACTAAGGACCCACCCACCAGCTCCCTTTCAGCCAACCGCTTCCCTTATTCCCCTTCTCCCCTCCCTCGATAAATAATAAAGTTTTTCCATCCATCGGCTTACTGTCCGGGATGTTTGGCTCCTGGTAGTTTTTGATTAGAAGCGCACTTGTTTGGCGGCCCTGCCGTATAAGCTCAGCCTGCCGAGCGGACGCGCTAAAACCTGCCGCGCGCTCTGACGTGACGATCACGTGTTGGGACGGTACGTTTGGGCTTCAAATCTTGCCGCGCAATGCTCTCTCCTAATTTTTCCCTCCTTTCATGGCCTGTTCCCGCCGTTACCGACAACAGATGGCTGCCGCCTGCACGAGCTGAAGACTCTGGACCCGGACTCTCGAAAAAGCTCTTACGCTAAAATTTTCTTTTTCGTGAGAGCAAATTACAGCGAATCCTGATGCTAGACATATTATTCGCGAAGGTACTCAGCCAATAGCAATTGAGCCTTAGGGATCGAAATCTTTGTAAATTGGGCCCCTGGTCTGTAGGCACACACCAAACTGCAGTATTAGTCTTCCTATTTTGACGCAAATCAGTCGAAATTTGTGTGTTTCGCAAACATCCGATCGTGTAGTGCCGCATCATGTGCGCGATCTCTGCAAAATCATGAGGAAACAAGTATTACGTATAGTCTCCTTTCGAAATGCACAAGGGACGCGGTGCTTGTAAAATCGAGCTCCGAATCTGCCGCTTGTCCCAATATCTAAAAGAAACAAGAAAGAAAGAAAAATAAATGGTATGAAAGGTAGAAGACAAATATAAGTGAGAAGGTGTTTCGTTGCTGCTCGGATCTGCCACATTTATTGAATCGCCGTGATTGCGATCCCTTAAACGAAAAAAAAAAGAAAGAAATGGCGCTCGTAAGACGGTAGTAAAAAGCGTTCAGAGGTACGTCTCTGAAAATACCCCTTTGGGAGTATCTTGCGACATGTTTCTGACGCGGCGTGTGTGCCCGAGGAACGCGCGGCAGAGTTGAAAAACACTAAAGTAAGATTAGAGGAGGCGCTATTTTATGTCAAGTCAGCTAGACTCCCCCCGGTGTACTCCGTTGATCTCTCGTCCTTTGAAGTGTCTGGAAGAAACTGTGTACGGAGGGAGAGCAGGCGCTTTAGTACACGCTTCCTTTTTAGTCTCCCAAACAGCAACAATCATTGAGCAAGTCTTGCTATACATCGATCGGCTCGCGCGAAGGCGTCTTTTGCAAATGGTGTTGCTGCATGTTTCGTCAGGCTGTATTGAACGGGTTTATCTTTCAAATATCCGCGTTTCGTTTTCTTTTCGTTTTTGTCCCGAAGGCATGATTTTGAGCAAACGAAGCCCCCGGGAAAACTGCTTGAATGAGGAGGCTGCTCCTGCAGGGGCTGAAATTGAGCACTGCAGTTATTGTGCTTCAAATTGTATAGTAAGTCAGTCTACTCGATTACGAAGTAGCGGGTGGCATCGCGGGTGTTTTCTTGGAGCAATAGGGATTTCCTGTTTGATTTTTAATGCATCGACACTGCGTAGAGAATTAATGCGTAACGACACTGTTAAAAGTTAGTCAGTGGCCTTTTGAATCAAAATCTGAATGATCCAAGCAATATTGTTAACTTAGGTACGTGAGCGGAGGAAAACGAGGGGATAAGGGAGGGAGTGTGCGCTAGAAAGCTTAACCGCTAAAGACTGCGTTTTATTGATGTATTTTGCAGCAAGATTTCTGAAACTGGAAGGTATTCCGTTGGGAACGAATGCGCCCAATGACAGAATCTCGACAAAACGCCAGTGTCCGGCGTGTCATCACCAGGGCTGTGATCTCCGTCGTATACGTCCTTTCTTCTCTCACGAATCGCTTTGGCAGCTCTTTATTGGACGAGCTTTGAACGTTGACGTGATAAACGGCGCAATTTAGCTCCATCGTTGCGTGACGCACATACATCACCGTGCGGCAACCGTAAAACGTGACTCCCCCTTTTTTTTTCTTCTCGAGGACGTCTCCGGGCAGCTCCTGATTTCCCGAGAGGGTCACGAGATGGATGCCCTCCGAGCGTTATTTCTGACATTCGCTTGTAAGTTTCTGCAACAGGCTTCACATCTTACTGTTTTCTTATCGCATGATTGTTTTGTGCTCCTCATAGACAAATAACCTGAACCCATTTTCCTTGTTTTTCTGTTTACGCCCATAAGATTTGCTTCGCGACATGGAGACGCCCGCCACGCCTCTTCGTTATAGCGTCCTTGAAAACTCTACAGGGCAAAAAGTTCAAGCTTCTTTTTTCCAGTTTTAGTATTATTATATTCTTACTAGGTTCGCATACATAAAAACGATCACCGAGATGAGAAATAGGGCTAGCTGGCTATCGCCACCAAAGAGAGAGAGAGAGAGAGAGAAAGGGCAAAGGAAAGACAGGGAGGCTAACCAGAGATTTTCTCCGGTTGGCTACCATGTGCAGGGGAGGGGTAAAGGATTGCGATAGGTGAGAGGGAGAAAAATCATAAAAAATACGCAGAAACACAGTACAAAGCTGTTTCTGTGGGCATTGTCACGCAGTCTGCGAAGGCGTTCCAGTATTGCCTAGTGTCAACGTCCCATCCTACGTCCCACAGTGTACACTCACAATTTGTCATGGAGTCCGGTGTCTATTAAATAATGCAGCAGTGCCTTCATAGCGGCTCACGCTCATGTTCGTGTATACTAAGACAGAAGTAATAAGACAAGGACACAATGACATTTTGGTTTTATTGTATACATGAGGAAGCAAATGTTTTCGGTGCCGAGTTTTGGAGTAGTGAATATTGGGCTCCGGCTGATGGGAAGAAAACGAGAAGGAAAGTGCACGTGTGCAAAGAACGTGCGCTTGCAAATTTGAGAAACGCCCGTCAGCAGTTCCAAAGGCTGAAACCAAACACGAACCAGCAAACATAAGTTGCCGTGAGACAGGAACTGCCGTAAATTGAAAAGTAACCCTTGGAATACTCGTTGCAAAATTTATTTTTGTGTCTGTGCAAATTCTTTGTTGACTTATACGGACTTTTTGTTAATTGCCCTAAAGGTTGCCGAGAAGCTGTCAAGTCTAAGTTCACAAAGCACACACTATAGTTTCATTTGTACGCCAGACATTCTTTCATGTCCTCAGGTGCAAGAAAACCAAAACCTACTCAAGAATACTGCCCTAACAGCTGGGTGCAGGAGCCAGTCCTTGGTTGCCCACCTGAAAAACACAAGCGAACGTGAGCATACGCCATATATTAGATAATGCTTTCCAGTCCACTGTCACCGCTACAAGTACGCATCGACAATACTGGCAATGGATAAGTGAAGCATCCCGCACATATCGACTTCGAACGACTCCTAGAACGTAAACTTAACGACATATGAACACTAACATGTTCAAATGGAATCGCAAGATGAATTGCTGTTCGTTGTTGCGTTCGAGTTCCCGTTTTTCTGTGTTTGTGCTCCGAGGTGATACAGCAGACAACACTACCTTGTGATAGACTCCCTGCATACCAAACCAGCGGTTTCATCGGCGATAAAAAAAGGGCAGCGACCCTCTAGGGAGAGATACGTACCTTATCAATTCTTTTATTTTCATAATATGGATGACGACGGATGGGGGGGGGGGGGGGAAGCCGCAGTTTCGCCCGAAAGGCGAAGCATCGATTGCGATAGCAAATTAGTAGACAGCTATATGAAGTAAGGATATTAGTTTTATCGGCCGTATAAACTTGGAGCTATTCGCTTACTAACCACATTATCAAGCATGGTGTGAGCGCGCACAGGCAAACATGAACACATCTCACTCGATGACCGCGGACACTCGCTGTCAAAACGCTGGCGTCAGGAAGCGCGGCCACAGCAGCGAGCTAAGTGACCTTCGTGCTGTGTATTGCTTCAACGCAAACTGAGCTGCGAGAACACCGCACGCACAAAGGTGTAGGCTGCCTGCAGATCACTTTCAAGATGAAACGAGAGTTACTGTGCGCAGCCGTGCAAAGTACGCAGCTGGTGCTTGAGTAGAACGCCGCCCGTCCTCCCTCCCGCGCTGCCTACCCACTCCCCTCAAGGGAAGCGGGTAGGCTGGTGCTTGCCTCCCTACCCGTTTCCCTCAAGGGAAGTGGGTAGGGAGGCAAGCTCTTAGTTACGTACTTTTTGCAATCAAGACAATCTGAAAACGTTTACTTTCACAGATAACGTGACACTCTATAGCTGCGAAGGCTTGGATAATGAAGTGGACTTAAGCAACACACTTGTGTGAGTTGTGGCCAATAAACGAAGTGTCAGTAATCAACGTTGGGCGATTATTTACGGAAGAGTCAACGTGAAACTGAGGATACCTGAAATATACGCCATTAACATAGACATAGGCCACCGCAAAAATAGATGGTCCATTAAGTGCTAGTACCTAGAGAGGAGCAACAGGAGCTATACAATCGATCAATTAATTTCTAGGATTTAGCTGACAATGAGTGCTGTCTAAGCCAGTGAAACGAATAATTTCATGACAGTGGCCCACTTTCTGTGGACGCCATTCTTACGTTGCGGAGTTCTCTGAAGTGTTGACCGAATGTGCGTCTCTCCAGAGCGGCTGCCATTTCACGCAGAAGGAAGAAGTTCGGCAGCATGTTATACTCCTGTAACACGCGAAGGCGAAAGCCTGCTGCCCACCTGGTAATGCGTCGTCTCGCATCGTCGCGTTGCTGCTTTCGCAGTTCAGCTTCTTCGGCACGTTTTCGACGCGTAGCTGCGGCTTCGCGGGCTCGTATTGCGGGGTCAGACTCGCGCCAACGACGTTTCTCTACGGCTTTACATTGCGTCCTTTTAGCAGAGGAAAACAGCACTCACGTTCGAACGCATTGGTTCTACCGCTTCGCACGTCACACCTCGTTTCTCGCCTGGCGAGCATCCTCGGCCGTATACGTACTTACGAAGCCTACTGCGCGTCCGCTAGGCCCCGGGCGAGCGTCCTCCATCGCCGTCTCTCTCGCTTCGCAGTGGACTGTCGCCACAACCGCCGCCGCCGCGTGAAGTCAGCGACGCAACATCTGTTTTTTCTTTTTTTTTATCTGCGCGCGCCTCTCGTTCCCCTCTCCACCCACCGCTCGCTCGGATGTGACGTGGTTTTTAGGGGCGGCACCTTAGGGCCGAGCCTTGTCCCTCCCTCGTCTCGCCCTGTATCTTTTTTTTTTATCTGCGCGCGCCTCTCGTTCCCCTCTCCACCCACCGCTCGCTCGGATGTGACGTGGTTTTTAGGGGCGGCACCTTAGGGCCGAGCCTTGTCCCTCCCTCGTCATCGCCAGTCGTCCGTAGCTTTGGTTTGCATGGAGTCCGCTAGGGGCGCTGCGGAGCAGAAGGGCGTTCATTCCTGATGCGCGCTCTCTTTCTCTCTCATCCGTAGCTCTGGCTTGCATGGACTCCGCTAGGGGCGCTGCGGTGCACAAGGGCGTTCGTTCCCGACACGCGCTCTCTTTCTCTCTTCAGCAATCGATGATAACGGTCGCTTCTGATAACGGCGCGCAAAAGGCGAGAGTGGCGGCTCAACTCCAAGCGGAGTCGAGGGCTCGCAAAGCTGCTGCAGCACGGCGACCCGGCATGCAGACCCGGAGCTGAGGGCTCGCAAAGCTGCAGCAGTAGGGCAACGCCGGCAAGTGGACCCGGAGCTCACGGCTCGCGAAGCTCGCGCTTGAACCGAGCATCGGCGCCACCAACCTCAGGTAGAGAACGCTTCCGGCGTTTTGCCGCCGCTTCCCGCGCTCTCGCCGCCTCTGGGTCCGCTTGCCGGCGTCGGGGGATTCACGGTTATATGAATGATCCAATGTTGCTTCACCCACTCATAATCATTCAGTTCGTGGATATGCGGTCATTTTTTTAGAGCACACATCTAAGGCGCCCGTTCTTGCGCTGAACGTCGGCGTGCCTCGGTGTCGTACTACCTCGTAACCGAGTGAACGAGCACAGCGATAGATGAAAGCGAACGCATAGCGCATCGGGTGGCCATGGCATCCGCCGCCGCGTCGGCGATATAATCTGCGCTTCCGAGAGGAGGGGGGGTTGGCAGGGTGGCATGAGGTGGGGAGGGCTATACGCTTGACCGCGGCGTCAGCTGCTGTGGTCAGCTCGTGGCACCAGCGTGTGTGACGGGGATCACTGCTCCTGCAAGGGGCGATGGCGAGCGGCTACGAATAAGGCTCGATGTGACGCTCCCCGGTTGCTGTCGCCGCGACAACACCCGCTCCCGGTTGTTGATGCCGCCGACACTGGTGGCACGGCTTCCCCGCGACGAACGGCCGCTCTCGTCGTTGGCGGATTGAAAGCGTGCGAAGAAATGCGTACTGCTGCCGCGCAAGACTGTGCGGCGACGATGGCTACGATATGGCGCCAGAGTAGCGCACGTCGTCTGTATGGAAACAAAGCGCTGCATGAGCGGAGGTCTGTCTGCGGCGGCTGCTGTCAATCGCGCCCACGAGTCACCCACGCGCTGCCTCTCGCGACCTGCCGATTAGCGAGGCAGTCGCGCCACACATCGCTCCGTTTGCAACGTGCCGCACGAGACAGATTATCCGCGCCAGCTACGCTACCTACAGCGTTCTTTTCCTAGTATAAACCGTGAACCTGTATAATCATAATTCAAAATATCGACATACGATTTGAAAGCACATGTAGAGCTGCGCCCAAATTTCGCATTAGGGAGCATCGTAATCATCGGCGAATTTTTTAAAGCGAAGTTTCGTATGGATAGGCGAAACGAAATAGTGTCTGTCCGTCACTTGTGTACAGAAAACTATCATTATCAGCACAGGCTCGAGCGTCGTCGTCTTCTTCCGCAGCTGGCTCGTTGGCACCACTCGGGTTGCGCTCGTGTCACTGCTCCCGCGTTCGTCATCTTCTTCGACAGCTGGCTCCGTTGCCGCTCATCATTCCAGCGTAGAATTTCACTTCTTTCTTGGTAATGGGAAGGCCGCGTTTACGGTGTGATGAGCCACTGCTTAAGGGGGTATGAGCCATTCATTGTCTTACGTAACGAACATATTTAATTTTTAAGCAATTTAATTTCGAAGAATCGCAAGCGGCCATGGCGGGAGAATGCTGCTAAACACGCCGCCGAGCGAACGCGATACATCGAACGCAAGCGACGACTGCGGACGGCGAGCAAACCGTCAGGGATGGCGTTCTCTCCGTCGCAGCCGAACATCTGTGCAACCTCATTAGGAAACACAAAGATGGAACCAATAATTGCGAAATACTTTAATGAACCGTTGGGATTAAAGCTGTCATAATGCAACTTCATTAAAAAACGCAAAGACGTAACGAATAATTGATAAATACTTTAATAAACCGTCGGGATTAAACCTGTCATAACCATCGGGGTCGCATGTTTCAGCTTCGCTGGTTAACCATCTGTACGGAGTGCTTTGGCGGTGATTTTTTTTTTACCACTCAACAAGGCGCCGCGTTTTTTTCAAGGCCATCAAGGAAAAAATATCCGCAAAGAACCACTTAAGGTTCTTCATACAACGATAGGACGCAACACATCAAGGAAAAAATACAGGTGAAAGGAAAGAGCGTTCGAAGAACGCTCTTTCCTTTCACCTGTATTTTTTCCTTGATGTGTTGCGTCCTATCGTTGTATGAAGAATGTACCAACTAGCCCAACGACAAGTTTTATTAACCACTTAAGGCTTTCGCCTTAAAAAGTCACCCAAAATGATCGACGAGGAAAACGGCTCTCGCATATCCCATCAATTGTGGTCTTCCCTTCTGTGCCTCCTATGGCAAATGGGGCGGCAACTTAACGGGTATGCCTGCCGGGAGATTTTAATGACGCGTTTTGCTGCGGCTTCGGCGAAGGGCCATTCAACGGTGAGGAGAGACCCTTTGCGTTGAAGTGCCTGACGGGGACCGCATAAATACGCAGTTTATCGTGTGGACAAAGCAAGAGTTGAGAGGTAGAGAGAGAAAAAGGTAAATGAAAGGCGGGGAGGTTAAACCGGACTGAGGCCGCCAGGCTACCCTGCACTGGGGAAGGGGAGGAAAATATTAAGAGAGGGAGAAACAGGGAGCAGGGGGAAAAAGAAAGGGAGGGTTTTAGTGACTTCGTAACATGGAGGAAAGAAAACCGGGAACCAAACGTTCTCGGCCAAAACGCGGTGTCTCAGAGGTCACGTGTTGGGCCTATACTGAGAGGGAAAAAAAAAACGGAGGGAATGGCGTCAAGGAAACTTGGCTTGCCAAGGCTGGCTGCGCGGCATAATGCTCTCTCATAGCTTATTTTCTTCATGCATGCTTCGTAACATCGCTTGGCCTTGGGAGATACCGAAATGCTAACCCTTGTCCAGAAAGCAGCTGACAAGCTGTAAGAAGATTATTTAAATAGAAAGTTGTAATCCACTGGAAAAAGTCGCAGGTAGGTGTACTGTAACAGAAATGTTACGAAGGCAACTTTTTTCAGTGGCACTTACTTCAACAAGGTACAATAATTAATTTTGTACGTCGCGTGTAGGGGTGCGTTTTGGGGGACGTGTATTGCACACATCGCATAACATTCCTCGTCGTTTTCGTTTACAGTTATATTTAGGTGTACCTACAGGCAAACCTCTGCAGCTTCCATTGAAGAACGTCCACCTTTCTCTTTCCCTCTGGCAGGTGTTACATTCCCAAATGACAAAACTTGTACCTATGTAAACGCCACATTTTCTCATGCGTTACAACTTCTATTTTCATAAGCATTTAGGAGGTGTTAATGGTTGAAGGGCAGGTCTCTCTTAACGAACATTCGAGCGTGGGAGCTATAGCGTTTTGCTAGTGACAGTAAACCTTAGTGACACTTGTGTACATCGTGCAACTAACCTGTCTGGAGTGCGGAAATGATATAGTGATAGATAACAAATAGATGGAACAATTTTATCGACATCCTTTTAAACAGCGGAGCTGTTTATGCCGAGCGTAATCTGTCTGTCGTAGACTTTGTCGTAGAGTGCCGCAAAACTGCTTTCTTTATGCGCATGCGCTGTCACACGAGTCATTACTGCAAATGGGACGGCTGGCTCTGGTGCTGAATTATATTGTGACGATGGATCGAGTTTCTTTACAAGATGAAGAACGCAAAGGTATCGTCCAGCGAAAACAGTTCATGGCGTCGCACGCGAGACAGCCCCGCTTCGTTCTCGTCTTCATCCAGACTCCGCTCGCACGTTTGAATATTATAGCAAGACACATTGGGCGATAAAGCGCCGCCTTTGTGCTACTTCCAGATGACATGGGGTGCCTTTCGTGTGCCATAGCCTAAACGATAAGCTCGAGCAGCGCTAAACTACATGAAGAACTAGACACTAGAGTAATGAGTGCCCTCCCAGTCGTTCAGACGTAACAGAAGCGACGTACCTCGAACCAGCGCAGCCTCCGTTTGTCTGCGCTGACGGACACCGTAGTTGACAGTTCCCGGGCTATGATACAGAAGTCTGCAAAGCGCTGTACTTCGAAGCACGCGCAGGCCATTAGGCAGACCCGGCTTTCGCCTGCGTGATTAGAGTCAAACGATTTGTTGACTTACCTTTCACCTGAACACGCATACAACTTTCTCGATAACGATGCGTCGTTGTGAATATTGACGTCGACGTGCTCGAGTGCCGTGATAGTTTCCAGTATAAGCGATCACGAACGCTGTTTAGTACGCCAAAAGGGAAGGCATGTGCTCTGGGCTTGTTGACACCAGCGAGTGCTTATCCAACAGTGCAAAGCATTCATGTTTTGGTAACGGAAATCGATATTAGTAAGGCTGGTGCAGTTCAATTTTAGACAGGCGCGCTACGCTCGTGGCAGATGCGCTGCAACGCGGTAGTATACGTCGTCTCCAACATGCGATGGATGCTGCACATCTTGAGTACAAAGTCCCCGTGGGCTTCCACGGCAGTAATGAAACGTTCCACGTTTGACTTAATTTCTGAAAGCTCTGTCACTCTACAATGTTGCAACTTCCCTCATTTTATGACCGCGAGTGGAGTGACAAACGCATTTTATTGGATGCGTGAGTCTACTTCATCTTGATCCTCCATAACAAGTTGTAAGCAAATTGTAAATATGACAAAAGTGGATGATCCTAAAAATAACTTGGGGAGAACTACCTTTGTTTTCATGGGACACCGACATGCCAAGGAACAGTGGTCTGCGAGAAATTGTGCACATTTTTTTTAGCAAACAACACGTGAGTGTCTTTACGGGACCAGTTTAGGATTTAACAAATCGGACCAACTATGCGGTACCCCTATTTGTCGTTGCATCAAGTTCATGTACTTCGTGATCCTTCGTGCACTACAGAGTCAGGATGTATTCTTATTTCTGCCCTAGTTGGTGTGATAAACGGGTACTTGAAAGGTTTTGATCTGCTATTTGAATATATTACAAACATTTATTGACATTCTATATAATTCATACTTAGTTTCAATGGCCTTCAGTAATCTTTCTCTATGAAAGTCTGTTGAAAATGTATATGTGCTTTTTGTCGAGCCAGGAGCGTCACTCGATCCAACATTCCGACAAGTGGACTTGTCTTCGCCCTGAAGAAGGCAAGTCCACTTTGTTGACGTTCCTTGTTCAACTACTGTTTGTCACTTGAAGCTTTCATTTTCCTGTGGTCTTCCGTTTTGTTTGGATCTGTACTTTTGGAATATGAAGGAGATTTATTTTCGAGAATTCGTAGTTTGAGAAGGCAGGCTGAGCAGACACGAAAAGGAGACGTACGAAACGAAAAACAGCAACGCCTGCTATAAAGTGCGAGGTCGCCCTGTGGAGGAAGAAATGGAAAATGTAGGAAGTATCAGCGCGTGTTCCGAGGAAAGTAGGGTAAACACGCCAGCTGTGGACACGCATGTTCGCTATCGAAAAATATTTGTACAGGCGTGATCATTCTTCTTTTCGAACCGACATCCTTTGATTGGGAACACATGCGTCTGTGGTTGACAAGTTGGCGCCGCTTTACAGTGTGTGCAAATGGTTTTTTTTTCTTTCTGAGGCAATGCAACCTTTCAGTTTATAGCCAGTGTTTGCATTGTCCTTCTCATTCGTGCTGTGTGTTTAAGAAAGAGAGAGAGAGAGAGAGAAGTTTAATGATGCTAAATGCAGAGAGGTCGGCCTGAGGTAAATTCCTCTAGCCAGTTACTCGGCGTTGGGGGAAGGGGAAGAGGGAAAGAAAGAGGGAAGAAAGAGGCGCATGATGGGTGACAATCCTTTTATTGGCAGAAACACTTCTTACCGGTGGGTATGTCACCGCGTCCGCATGTCTTTCCTATCTGAGGGGTCATGCTGCGACATCATAAGTCCACCACCGGTCGGTCGGGGAGCCCAGCCGAGTCCAGGCCGGTGGCGGTGGCGGGTGCACTACCACCATCATAAAGACAATCATCATTATCAGCAGTTTGCTTTATATCTCCACACAAGGGGGAATCTGCTAGAATGCATCTTAAACTTTCTACAGACACTTACCACACCATGTGACGTTCTGCGAGGTGGCCCGTCGTACCAGATATATTAAACTGGAGAGAACTCCCCAGGCTGGAGAAAACATCTCCGTCCTTAATCAAAAACTTCGGGCACAGTATTTCACTGAAGCATGTCCTAGATGTACGCCACGATATAAAGTGACTTGCACAGAGTCCCCGGGCGAATCGCTCTGCTTGAACACGTGGATCCTGCCATCTTTTGTAGATCGTTATTTCCGTTTCTTACGCCCGGGACGTCGAGTAACGGAAAGCTCCGCTGATTAACCGGAGGCTGTTTTCCGCGCAGTTCTGGGCCGCGTTTTCAGCCCCCACCGTTTCCAGCCACTCAATTATTCCTCCCCCGCACTACTTTTCAAGGCTGTTTGCACTTCGCTGAGCCCTCACGCGAAGCGCGCAGGGCGCACGTCAGAAGCACGTGTCAACACTGCGTTTACAGAAACTGAATTAATTAGCCAGGCCCTGCCACTCCCTCGAGTAAGCTAGGCGTGCTCCGGTTTTGAACTGAAGCGAAAGAGTGCCGTGCGGATGGTTACAAAATTAATAACGCTCAGTTCTTGAGAAATGTTTGTTTCGGCAAGTAATAACGGGAGAACCTCCGGAGAAGGATCTGTGCGGCGGCGGTTCCTTTGAAAGCGGAGTACTGACGCAAGCAAGCGCCTCTTATCGTATGTAACGTGTGTGTCACTTGAATAATAGTTTGATAGCTGAGGGGGTGGTTCATTATTGACTGCCTCGCCTCTGTACAAAGACGAAAAGAACCAATTTATTACCATATTCGACGAACTAGTTCGAATATTGAGTATATTCAGCATCGAGGGCTGCTTACAGTAGAACATGAAGGTGGGACGTGGAAATACAATCAGTTAATAATGAATCCTAATTAATAATGAAGCGACAATAAAAGTTGGTAACGCTAGTTCACGCGGATCAAGTGGCCGCTAGTCTATAAAATAAGAGCAGTCTGTTAAAAAATATCACTGTACCATTATATAATGTTTCCCTGAATTTCCATGGCAAATTATTTTCTATGTTTATTTATACGGTAGTAGCTGGCAGGCCGCTAGAAAACTGAACGACCACTTTAATGTTTGCTTGACAATGCCGCGGATGTTGGTGACCCGGACATTGTCGCCACACGGTCACTTTAGTTACATTCGTTGAACATCGGTTAAATAGACGATCTTTTGATCTACTATTTAAGAAGTTCGTGCAATCGTGCCTGGAAGAGATATAGCTTCTTAACTAATGCACACATTACCAGTGAGCTTGTTTTAAATGAAGATTTATCTCGCGCATCTGGCGCGAGTAATTAGATGTGCACGGCAAGGTCAAAGGTTCCTTCACAAGCACGATACGCACAAGTTGGAAAACTTCTTCTAGAAGTTTCATAGAAAGCAAAATAAATAAATAAATAAATAAATAAATAAATAAATAAATAAATAAATAAATAAATAAATAATAAATAAATAAATAAATAAATAAATAAATAAATAAATAAATAAATTCGAGATCGCTAAACATTCCTTTCATCTGCGACTCTAACATTTATGCATTGTTTCAAAAGTAGAAATGCAAGCGTAGGTACATTGGTTTCTCGTGATATAGCCAGGGGAATTATCATTTTGTATGCAGAAAAGATCTATATAAACTCACAACTTGTCTAAAGTGTACGGGAACACTGGCGGTACTTTGTTGCTTTACTGAGATGCCTTTGATGTGAGGGACATCAGCACGAACAGAAACTTTACAAAAGCTTCCAGAGCGTGGTCCAAAGAAAGGGGATTGCTATGCACTTGAGAAAATATGGGTGGGCCAAGACGTCTTCCATGTGATGTACTTCAGAACCCACCGATGCTCTGGAAGCGTTCGCCGTGCTATGCAGATTGTGGGATATCTAAATGGAGGAACACCGACGTCAAATATTTTCGCATTTCAACATTGACGCGACAGGTCGTTCTTTAATCATGCCGAAGCACACTGCCATTGCCTATAACTTCAAGCCCTTCATCGTTAGCATTTGAATATTGCCGCACCACACGGGAACAAATTTTTCAAAATACCAGAAAAAAAAAAGATCGTTCTAGACAATAGACGGGACTCTTACAGACAAACATATACACCTTACATGCGGGCGAATTTTATAGCGTTTTTTTTTATTAGACGTGAAAGCCTCTCTTTGGGAGCTTCAAATCTCGGAAACGCTGGGCGCTCAGATGACATAACAACGAAGCAAAAGATGCACTCCGTTTCACGGTAATCTTCGAGGGAATTGCAAAAGACGTTTTTTTTTTTTCTGTTTTTTTTTAGCATAATTCAAGTTGCGCATGGGCGTAGTATCTAATGAACACGAATCAACGAGGCTCGCTCTAAAATTTTCCCAGCGACAGCCATGCTGAATCTGTCGAGGGAAGGACGTCAGCGCGAACGCGCAGCGCTAATTACTGTAATGAGCCCGCTCCATCAGGCCCCGATGGCTGCGGGAAAACGTAGGAGCACCATTCGTTTAAACAAGTTTCGCCATCGCTGCCCGCTTTGAAGTTTAGCCAAAGCGCGCTGAAATGCTTGCGGACGTACTTTAATGCGCGCATAATTTTCCGTCTGCCTATGAAGGCATGCAACGTTTGTCGAAGTCGAGCCTCAGAACGCTGGGTCGGCACTCAAAAATTCCGGTCGCACGCGCGAATGGTTTTCGATTCGCCGCGGTTCCCTGCGCGCCGAGCTTTGTCCGAGCGGCTAACAAATCTGGTAGCTGTAGTGTTTTAGCCATGGCCTGTGATGCACCGCTCTTGCATGGAGTGGGGTTGAATAAACTGACGATTACGTTAAGTAGAGTGGAAGTGATGTTATGTTGGCATAGCTAGCTGTCAACAGATGATATGTACTTTGAGGGTATGCAGGCTTCGGACATTCGATGCCGTTCTTTAGACTGTACGAAGTGCTCCGAACTAAAGGCGGTCATTTTTGCGTGCTTTCATATCATTTGTTTCCTGCGTTTGCGTTATTGGGAGTAATTTAAACCGTGGACCCTTTCAGTATGGAACGTGCGACCGTTAGCAATCGTTTTTCACCAGGTCTTTGAAGCTTGCGTCATCGAGTTTCGAGTTTTAGTATTGCACGCGCTTGAAAGGGCACGAAAGAGGAAGCCAATAAAGTTTCTATCTATCTATCTATCTATCTATCTATCTATCTATCTATCTATCTATCTATCTATCTATCTATCTATCTATCTATCTATCTATCTATCTATCTATCTATCTATCTATCTATCTATCTATCTATCTATCTATCTATCTATCTATCTATCTATCTATCTATCTATCTATCTATCTATCTATCTATCTATCTATCTATCTATCTATCTATCTATCTATCTATCTATCTATCTATCTATCTATCTATCTATCTATCTATCTATTTGAGTCGTCGTGGGACAGTAAATGATCTGGGAACTTTTGTTACCCATGTAAAGAGGTTTATTGGACGAGTCCAACAAACAGGCGGTAGCTCGGAACAGTAGGCAGGGAGAACAAGATGGTGGTGTCCGAACGCCAATCTCATGCCTTCTCCTCGTGATAATGATCGCCGGGATGTCCTTCTCTTCATTTCTTCATTATACCCAGGTTAAAAAGTGGTGTTCTTGGTAATTCAAATGGTTCCTTTCCTAGACTTACTTTTTTTCCATAGCGTCCCTTAAGCACATCTCGCGCCGCCGCTTGCAGCAATGCCCTTTTTCACCTACTGCCGCCCGATTCATAACAGATCCCGCGTAGAGGGTTGAATACCTCGTACTGATAGGCACCAAACCCAAAAGCAAACCAATGCAGCAATGGCCAGTTTTCAGCTGTACCGCAGTTGGTTTCAAACTCTGTTCCCTCAGCACATCAGCCGGTTGCTCTAACCATTCAACCTTGGACTACACAGTGACCCAGGTTGGAGGAACAATGGTTAGAAAAATACTTACATAGATAGATAGATAGATAGATAGATAGATAGATAGATAGATAGATAGATAGATAGATAGATAGATAGATGTCCTAATAGCTGGAGCGAAACTGTCTAGTAATCATATTAGGAATTGGTGGCGAAATGTATTGGTGTTCTATATATAGTACTATGGAAAATGGAATGCGGATATGTGTTACCTGCAAAGTCGATGCAGTTTGCCGGAGATTTTGACGATGTATTTCTTAAGTCGGTGGTAATCACTGTACTCGGTTTCGATTGCACAGTTGAGACAAGTGTTCTAATGCGATTAACTATAATATTGATCCGTAAAGGTTTGTTAACTATCTGACGTCACTGTGCTTTGTCTTGCAGTTTGTCCACCTCTAGAAAAAAAAAATCCGGATGATGTGATAGAACTGCCATATTTACAGAGTAGATCTTTAAAAGGTTCGTTTCCATCATAATAAACAAAACTGTATATTTGGCGCATCGAATACTGCAAATAAACGTATCACGGATTCTTTTGAGGGATCAGCGACTAACAGAATCATCTCTGTCAAGCTCTGTCTGCATCTTAGCTCTTTGTGCCTTGGCCGGATTCTTGTCGGCGTGATGTCGTAAAAGCTCTAATCAAATTCTTGCACGAGAGCTGTCTAGATTTTTTGAGACTTTGAAGAGACTTTGCTGCTGAAGTTAACTCAACGTTATTTGACCCTTATCATCGATACCCCTTCTCCTCTCTGTCTCTATTTACTCTCGTCTCCCTTCCCCAATGCTGAGTAGCTGGTCAGAACTTTGATTCAGGCCAACCTCTCCCATAATTCAGGCCAACCTCTCTCTCTCTTTGTTATCACAGACACTAGTGAATCCGGACGGCTAACGATGTAATAGCCGACGATTTGCTATAACGCAAAAAAAAAAATGAAAAGGAAATTGAAAGCTGTGCATAGTACAGGTGTGGACTAGTTGGTGGACACGGTTATAAAACAATGACGTTGATAGGACCACAACATAAATTCTTCAACGAGCTGAAATTACAGTACGTGACCGTCAAGTGTGTCGGCGTACTACCGATGTGTATGGCTATAAAGAAGTAGGTTTTCTAAACTGAGTATGACACCTCATTTGTGACATACAGGCAGGCGTGACAAGCATCAGCTTTGGTTCTCGCCTTTGTGTTAATCTTTTTTTTTCTAGATTTGGGTTTTCAGATTACTTGGCTTTTCTTGGCACATGGTCACCTATATGCGTTAGTTACGTAAGGAATTCGCCTGCTGAAATCAGCTTGCCCGTGATCTTGTCCGTTGCACTTATGCAGTCTAGTGTTCGTACCGTTAGTCACAACTAAAGGCTTCCGGAGCTTTGACATTGACACACCTGCTCCGCAATTTGACATTAGGGCGTTAGCATGTATGATTGACTGCGCAAAGAACACAAACCACACATAGAAACATGTATAGAACGATCACAAGGTAATAATTGAGTTTAATGTTTGCTTCCAGTCAGAGTACATATATCGGCACAATCCGTATAGTGCGCTTGCCTAGACAGAAGGCGAAATACTTCATCAATAAGCAGCAACGCGATCCACTAAATATATTTTCGAGCTGTACAGTAATATCCCAAGACTTCTATGCGCCAAAGGCATGGCCCGCGCAGGCCACTGTCACGTGTGTTGTATTACGCGCTTCTCAGCCGTTCTTTGCGTTGGGGCTTCAAAACCGAAGGGGTGGTTCATTCGCTATGGATCGCAGCCAACCTGAGAAGAACGAAAAAAAGAAAAGAAAGAAAAATAAACGAAACGCTTGTGAACACAAAGCGGTAAAAATAATCCGGAGCGCTCCAACAATGCGTCCCCTACGGTGCACTGTGGAACTTCACGGCTCTCCAGTACCATCAATCATCTTTCATCCTTAACGGTGCAAACGATATCACAAAATACAACTTTGCACTGATCAGCAAGAACGACACTGCAGGGCATCCAAAGAGCGGACGGGATACGTGTCGGACCCCGATTACAGCTATTCCCACGTCCCGATCAACCCAACTTTCGATAAAACGTGTAAGCGGCGCACGCAGCACCATAACGAAGACATTGCGTAGCTAATCTCGCTGATTAATTAGCGGGGTTAATCACATCCTGCGGGGTTAATGGCATGCTGCGCCAAACTCAAGATGCTACATGTGAATAAAAAAATCGAAGGAAATGTCGCATTGCCGTAAGGTTTACTTAGAAAGCCAGTGTCAGCCTAAAAGGTTGGGAACGTCCGTAAAGGAACTTCCCCTAAGATAAAGTGGGGTGTAAAGTTACATGCAATTTGCGTATTACGGCGCCTGACATCTCTTTAAGAAAAACAGTCATGACGACCCCAAGCAGCCTACGTGGATCGGGCCGATATATATATATATAAGTGCGTACGAGTATGTGCGTGTTCGTCCGCATTCGATGTGGAACATACATTCTTGTTGGTTTTTTCTTCGGGAAGAGGGGGGGGGGGGGGGGTTGTTGTAAGTAATTTGTTTGCGATTTGTTCGTTTAACTTAAGAACAGAGCGTTTTTGATACGTAAGAAAAGATATTTTGCGGCCATTATCTTGGGCGCGCGAATAATTTGTCTAGTATATGTTTGGCATAATTTATGACGTGGCACCGATTTACAAAGAAACAATAATACCTTTGCATAATATTAATAAAAGCTGGGACGCGTATTCTTTTCTTTATTCTGACAAAGCATGGAATAATTTTCCAGCCTCCAAACAGACGTTCATACGACGGTTCGCCCCGAGATGACGAGTCAGCATATTTATTCGCAAAGTCGGTGCCATAAGGAAGGCGCCGCCAACGCATTGGAATGCGTAGAATGGAAGCGAGCGTTGAATAGAGATTCGCCGAGCGAAGCACGGTGTTCTCAATACCACAGCGCTCGCAATACCACGTGATCTCCATTCCTCACATTTCTTTAGGGACGTGCGTATAAAATGCATGTCTCCGCTATTCAATGCAAACTGCACACTATGACCTTGTGTTCATGAGTGAAATTATCTTTTTGAGTTTAGCCCATCCAGTTACGAACTACGACTGAGTGTTCTTGAGGGCTCCAATTTCGCGTGTGTTTTGATTTTGTTGGAAACATGGCGCGAACTTTGCAGAATAATATGATATACTTGTAGTAGGCATTGAAGTCGTATCCGGCTAATAGCTAAAATAAAACAAAAAGAGATTACAGATATTCGCCTTTTGTAGATGATGCATTAAACCACGAAAGGAGCAGAAATATTTGTTACAAGTAGACGCGCTGGTTAGTATTAAGTTGAGGAGCTTCTGATGAAATACAGAACACTAAATAATCTAATTCTGGGGTTTTACGTGTCAAGACCGCACTCGGATTATGGGGCACACCGTAGTGGGGCACTCGGGAATAATATTGACCACCAGGGAATCATTAACGTGCCCGCAATGCATGGGACATCCCCCATCGAAAGGCGGCCGCCGCGGCCGGGATTCGATCCCGCGACCTCGTGCTTATTGTGCATTCTTTGATATTCAGAAGATCCGCCTCTGGCGTCATGCACTAAAACATAAAACAAGAAAGTTATGCCAGCGCTGGTGCCTATAGTCACGCGATCTTTGCATAATTGCATTTCTGGGTGCTTCTCTTCGATTGTCTGCAAAAAAAGTTATCTCAACTTTTCTTTTGCCTTCACAGGTATATGGGCTGCTTCTTTTGTGTTGCTAGGTCGTTCTAACTTGCACATATATATATATATATATATATATATATATATTTCATACTTTTATTAGAGAGCGAACAGTTGTGCCTTTACAATTGCACGAGTATTTTCGGCGTGAACTTCACAACGAAAGCAATTACCATTCACTTATTCTTTTTTTTTTTTTTTTGGTGATCCGCGTTCTTGCAGCAGAGGTACGCGGCCTGTTGCCGCTGATCTTTATGCAGAGGCGTGACAGGGCCAAAAGCATTTAGATTACTCTTAATATTTTAGATTTATTTTTATTTATCGCTGCGGTGAAAAAGAAAAAAAGAGTTCAGAACAAGCATGCGAGCCACTCTTTTTCTTTGAATGCAAAGAGAATACACGCTCTTTATTTTTTTTTCTCTTCCGCAGTTCATTGTTATTTAAAGCGCTGCACAATGACGCCATGCTCGAGCTTTCCTGACTCGTCCAATTTCGAGCGCATTCGCGAGCATTATCAAAGACGGCTTTCAAGCACTTTCGTTTTGCTCGAGTCTGCGAGTTCAGCCATTCATTCGCCATCCAGCATCCCCGTAAGCGCACATTCATGTCAATGCAAGTAGATGGCATTTAAATGGCGGCAGCACTTTTTCTGCAAGCTCAGGGCGGCCAATCTAAATTTTCTATAGATAGCGCGTTCCGTGGGGTGCTCCGGTCTTACAGCGTCGTCTTCAGACCCAAAGAATGGAAAGCGTGAAAAGTACAATGAAAGCGGATGTTATTTATTTATTTATGTATTTATTCATTCATTTGATTTAATTTCACTCTCATATTACGTAGGTACAGGCTGGGTCAGAAGATTAAGGGATGCGGGTTCCTAGAAAACGTTGAATGTTAGCCCTGTATTAGCTTTACAGCCGCTGAAAAAGTACAGCATTAAGTTGGTCGCGAACACTAGTATACAGGTCGCAATTTTCAAATCTAGGCTGCACGCCCAGGCAAGGGAAATATTCGGCTTCCGTTGGGATTCCGAATCCCGTAGGCTTTCGGACCTGCCTGTAAATTAAAGCGTACACTGTTGATGGGATATTCGTATATAAAGCGAAACAGGGAAATAACATTTCAGGAGAGTAACATGGGTTTCCAACAATCAGTATCAAGTAAAAATAATAAAATAAAACGCAAACTATCCGAAAATACCCTCAAGAACACACCAAGCATTGCGCAAACATTGCAAATCAGCGCTTCAAAGAGGAATTATCATATTGTTTGTTTTTTAAATTGAATGTGGTCACTGACTCTCGTTAGATACTTGTAGTGGGATACCAATCCTTCGAAGTCACCGGCAAGAACAGTGATGAATGCCTAACTGTGTGTTACTTTTGCGAATGCTGACCTACTGGAGGTAATTAAGATTAGTTTAAGCCGTGTTACTAACAAACGCCTCTGCAATAGCAAAGCAGCCGCCCTTGCGGCACATAATGTGGGGGCTTGATAACCCAGAGAAGATGCAGAAAGAGAGAGGGAGAGAGAAAAATAGCATTCGTTAGTGCCAAAGGAAGTGAGGCCCCAGTCCAGGCCTCCTGATAGGCACGTATGCCTCCTATAGCCCAGCACGTTCTTGACGTGCTGCACAGGAAGCGGCCAGCCTAGTTGTACCTTTCATCACTTCCTCTACCGTAACCGTGTCCATTATACAGGGTGTTCCCAATTAAGCTTTACGGAATTTTTAGAAATCGCCTGTGACAGGAAGCATAATTCTTATCGTTGAACTGGGTTATTCGATGAGGCGCACATTAGTAGCACGAGAAATCGAAACACATATTCAACTAATTAACGAAAAGTGCCCAATGAACTCCTCAGTTAATTACTTTACGACGCATGTTGCAATTTACCAACTGTAGCCGGTGAGCTTGTCAGGCGTATCCACTTGGAAATAATTTCCAGAATGACACCAGTTTGGAGATAGGCGCCATCAAACTCGTCGTAAAAACGCACTGTCGTTCTACTGACTTTTTTTTTTGCCAAAATGCTGCTTTACACATTGAAGCACAAAAGTATCTGGAACGCCCATGCATTTCGGCCCTTGGGAAATCATACACTTTGGGAAATCATATCTCAAAACTGCTGTCATCCTGGAAATTCATTTCAAGTGGATGCGTCTTGCAAACTCACCGGCTACAATTGGTAAATGGCAATATGTGTCGTAAAGTAATTAACTAAGGAGTTCATTAGTTATTTTGTGTCAATTACTTGAGTATGTGTCTCAGTTTCTCGTGCTACTAATGTCCGCCTCTTCGAATAACCCAGCTCAACGATAATAATTACGCTACCTGCCACAGGAGATTTTTAAAAATTCCGTAAAGCTTAATCGGGAACACTCGGTACGTCCCCTTCTTCTGCACACCCTTCCTCCTCCTCCAAAAAAAAAAGAAAAAAAAAGAGAGAAACAGATGGTGACGCCGACACAAAGTGCCTGCATTATAGATCGTCGAGAATTCACCGATTTCCTTGTTTATCTATGAAAGAGAAGTACGCCGCGATTCACCCACCGTGGTGGCGTCGTGACTATGACATTGCAATACTAAGCAAGAGAGCGCGGGATAGAATTCCGTCCGCGGTGGCCGCATTTTGATGGGGGTGTAATGCAAAAAACGCCCGTGTCCTGTGCATTGGGTGCACGTTATAGAACCCCCAGGTGGTCAAAGGTAATCCGGCGTCCCTCACTTACTGCATGCCCATATTCAAATCATGGTATTGGCGCATAAAACTACTGAATTTTTTTTACGTCCCCATTCTAAGGAAACACACTCAACGGGCAACTTTCACGAACCTTTGTGGCCCCGCCGAAGTGTCCAAGCAAAAAGAGTTACTCAGCAATCCGTGACGTCAACGTTGACTCACAACCGCTAGACTCAGCGACAAATGTAGAAAAAGAAAAGAGCGTTGAATTGTCGTCCGATATTAATCGTCATATGTGCACCAAATCAGTTCGAACAGAGTTTCCGAAGAATGTTTTAGCAATCTCTATCGATATAGCGTTCCCCTGAAGTGTTTCTTTAACAGGGGACAATGTGCTCTCGTTTCGAGTATATCCTTACCTGAAAGTAAAGTTAGTTCGCTGACTCAACGTAAAACGCTATCTACACTTCACTAAATTAACAAGAAGAAAAGAAAACTTGGATAGTTGTTTTGTAGCCTCCTTTGCATAGAGAGCGTGGGTGGCATACTATAGTCAATTATTTGTCAACTGCCATAGTTATTTATCAAGCGCTTTGGTTTCGTAACTCGTGCCGCCTGCTGGTCTATTTATCCCGTAGTATTCATACATTCTTACAAATTCCGCCGACTTTGCGATTCTGACAAGCATTACGGCAGGTTACGCGCCACGAAGATCGCTAATTTTTGTTTTCGGTTTCCGGGAAGCATTAGCATTTTTTTTATCGCATACTCATGCCAAAATGTTGGAACGCTTGCAACTGGCAGCACCGTACTTTCGTCATGCGCATTGTTTTAAGGATACGATAAAAAAAGCAATATTGGCACATGGATGCAGCACATGAATTGATGAAGTATGTAGCCATATTCAACACATGGTACATGCCATCTATACATAACCCACGCTCTTTACGTAACAGTGTAAACAGCGAAACATTAGAAATAAACTCCTAAACCGATCGTGCGAAGAAAACAGCGCTTCTAGCATACTAAGCCTGAAATGATAGCACAAAGCTAATGCGGACAATGCTTCTTTAGGTTAGAATCGTATTGGGTATGTTAAGTCGCAGTCATTGTGAGTTCAAACGTGGTGCCCGTAGCAAAAGAGCTCTAGAAACTGCATGGTGACGCAGAAATAAAAAAAAATCTGAATAATTAACACCGTTTCGCATTTCATAAGCCCATTTTTATTATGTTGGTGGCGCCGTCTTGGAGCCCCATCGACCACGGGCGCCGTGTTGCAGCTCATATTTAACGGGACTTTACATCCGTTAAAAGCGGTGTGCTAAGCTAATGTCCTCAGGAATTTTCGTTGTATTAATATTGTTATTATTATTATCATTATTATTATTTTGCTATTAGATATATTTTGTGCGCACACTCTTGGAACAAAAATGAAACAAATCTGTTCCTTGAAGCATTTTCTACGAACAGCACTATCGCTTTTCCCCGAGGCTTAAAAACCGGAATCTCTTTCTGGCAGCGAAAGGAAATAGGAGCAGGCATGTAACGATATATATTTGTGATGATGCGGAAACGTATTAGTACTTGGGAGCAAGAAGAGAAGCACAAATCGGCAAGATTTTTGAGTACAATACAAGGTACAGAATATTTAGATAATAAAAAATGCTGAACGTTAAACCCGCTTACCAATACAGCATCCCTTCAGTCGTCGATTCTCCTCAGCTTTACGGGAAAGCGTATTAGGGAACGATATATGTTTTATTTGTCCCGAAAAGTCCTTCAGCCGATCGAAGGCATTCCTACACGCTCGATTGCCTGCGGACTCAACGGGCTTTAGGACAGCAATTTTTTTTTTTGGTACGCGTACAGGAGGGGCTGGCAGTGTTCGGATATCAGTACGACGCCTTTAATCCACCCCTCAATCTGAGCTATACCATGCTGGGGTAACGGGTAGGCTCCGGATTATCAACGTGCTTGCTCGTCGCGCCCGGTAGAAGAAGAGAATAAACTTTCGCTATCGCACGAAACACGCACATATATCTTTACTTTTTCTCAGCCAAGGATGAAATCAAGGAAACAAAAAAAATGTGAAATAAATAAATAAATAAACAAATAAATAAATAAATAAATAAATAAATAAATAAATAAATAAATAAATAAATAAATAAATAAAGAAAGAAAGAAAGAAAGAAAGAAAGAGAGAAAGAAAGAAATGTAAGAGATGGGCGACGAACACCGCTGCATAGCTTTCTGTTCATACAGCTTATAGAAACTCGGTGATTCGGACTGTTTGCTTTTGGACGAGTCGCGAAGGAAAATGATTGCGAGGACAAAGGCAGCTTTCACTTTCACTTTCACTTTATTTCCTTAAAGACCCCTGTTCGGGGTATTACATAAGGGGTGGGTTACAAAATATGAGATACAAAGACTAAAAAAAAAAAAAAATATTACAAGGCATAATGCGAGGCAATTTCTTCTATGAAGGCAGATGAGCAGGGTATAGAAACTATGTTGTGCGCAAGGCCGTTCCAGTCTTTGGCTGTTCGAGGAAAAAAAGAAGATGCAAAAGTGATAGTACGCGCACGTGGACGAGCTACGTTTAAGGAATGTCCTATGCGATGGGATATGCGTGACGGTGGCAAGATATATGGTGGACGATTGAGTACGCTGTGGTAGAATTTGTGAAATAATGATAAGCTAGCAGTTAGACGGCGGTGGGAAAGGGTTTGTATGCCCGATTCCGCTTTTAACGAAGTTACACTGACATCGTATGAAAAGGCGGAGTGAATGAACCGGATGGCCCGATTCTGAAGTGCCTCAAGAGCGGTAATGAGGAAAGTCTGGCGAGGGCTCCAAATGGCTGATGCGTACTCCAGTTTGGGTCGTATTAGTGTCTTATAAGCTAATAATTTAACATGCTGCGGTGCATTTTTTAAGTGACGTCGTAGGAACCCAAGAGATTTGTTAGCTGAAGAGATAACGTTAGTCACATGCAGACACCAGTCCAGATCATTTGAGACGGTAACACCCAGGTACTTATAATTCTTTACAAACTCAATTTGTTCGTTAGTGATTTCGTATTGAAATACCAAAGGGTTAGAACGGCGAGAAAACGACATTGCTTTACATTTGGTAGGGTTTAGGACCATTAACCAACGTTGACACCAATTTTGAATGTTGTTTAAGTCTTCCTGAAGGGCAATTTGATCATTATTATTAGTAACTGAGCGGTAAATGACACAATCATCAGCGTACATGCAGATTTTGCACGACACGTGTAATGGTAGATCATTAATGTATATTAAAAATAGGAGGGGGCCTAATACAGAGCCCTGGGGGACGCCTGACGTTACGGGTAGGGGCTCAGAAGTATTGTTATTGATGTACACCGACTGCATGCGATTAGTAAGGAATTGTTCGATCCATGTTAAAACTGTAGGATGTAGATTTAACCGAGAAAGTTTTAGGAGCAGTCGTTGGTGAGCTACTTTGTCGAATGCTTTTGCGAAGTCAAGGAAAATTGCGTCAGTTTGTATGTTAATATCGAGATTTGAGTGTAGATCGTGAAGAAAAATAGCCAATTGTGTTTCGCAAGTTAGTCCCTTGCGGAATCCGTGCTGGGATTGGTCAAAGAAATTGTTAGTATCAAGGAAGTTAATTATATGGGTGTATATGACATGTTCCATGATCTTACAGGGCACCGATGTGATGGAAATGGGGCGGTAATTCAAAGGCACATTTTTATTGCCCGATTTGTAGACTGGAACGACCTTGCTCATGTTCCACTCTTTCGGAAGGTTTCCAGAAGACAGTGACTGTGAAAACAACAATGTTAGGCATGCCGCAGAGATGAACTTGGTGTTTTTTAAAAATTTCGATGTGACTTCGTCGAGACCTGCGGATGACGAAAGTTTAATATTATCTATTATATTTGAAATTCCATGTATCGAGAAAGTGATAGCCGGCATTGTAGGTAGAGACGGCGCAAGAAATGTAGGTAAGGGAGTGTCGGGTTCTTTAGTGAACACTGAAGAAAAGGCTGCATTAAAAGTGTTAGCAATGTCAGAGTCTGATAAAATTTCGCCCTGCTCATTCGGGAAGGAGATAGTGCGTGATGGCAGCGGGTTAATGATTTGCCAAAATTTCTTTGGGTTTTCACTTATCATGTTAGCCAGGTCGAAATGAAAGAAAGTGTATTTGCGTGAGCGGATTGCTGATAGATAAGTGCGTTCTGCTTCGTAGTACTTGTTCCACGAGTGATCGTTCGGGTTTTGCTTAGCTTGTCGAAAAAGGCGCTTTTTCTTATTCTCGAGTTTTTTCAGATTTTTTGTGAACCATGGTTTATGGCGGTTAGCATGAATCGATAATGTTGGTATGTATTTTGCAGTTAGAAGTGCCACTTTTTCCTGAAAAAGAGACCAGTTTTCTTGAACAGATCGCTGTTGAAATGCCGTTTGAAATTCCTCGTAAAATTCTTCTAATTCATTATTTATTGCTGGGTAATTGCCTTTATCGTAAAGGCGGATTGTTTTTTTATGAGTATGGCACTGGGACGGGAATAAGGTGAATGTAGCATGAATTACTTTGTGGTCACTTATTTCGTTACAGTAAGTAAGAGACGACAGTGTTTCAGGATTTGAAGACAATACTAGATCTAGAATGTTGGCATTATCATGTGTGACACGCGTTGGTTCAGTTACCAATTGTGAAAGGTTATAATTCAGACAGACATTAACGAACTCTTTGGATTCAGTGCTACCGGTAGTTATTTCAGGGTTAGTCCAATCAATGTTTGGATAATTGAAATCCCCGAAAAGCAGAATGTGCGCGTTAGGGTATTTTTTAACTAGTTGGCTTAGGATGTTATTCAGTTTTCTGGGAAAATCGGCAAAACTGCAGGGGGGGCGGTAGCATACACCTACAAGTAGTAGTTTTGGTTTGGCACGACAAAGGATCCATATAATTTCTAAGTCAGAGCTTATGTGAACGGTGGAAAACGTTAGTTCTTTTTTAATGGCTATAAGGACGCCCCCACCTCTGCGTCCTTGCCGATCTTTGCGGATTAGTTCAAAGTTTGGCAGGTCTTCTAATATTTCACTATCGGGAACGTCATCTGTGAGCCATGTTTCGGTTAGTATGAGCAGGTTGCTTTCGGATGATGAGACAAGATTTGATATAATATCACGTTTTGAAAGGATGCTTCGTATGTTAGTGTAGATAACTGAAAATGACGGAATTGAACGAGCGGCAGGTGTCGCACAGTGAGGCAGTTTTTGACGGCGTGATAGCTATGTTAGTTCTTGGACACTTTGAGATGACTCTTCAAAGAAATATCTCTTGGAGTTGATGTGCAATGTTTTGTAATGAAGGGAATAAGGCATAGATTTGTTTTTTGCAAAGGCGATAAGATGCCTCCTCGCATTTTGGACTTGGCGGGAGTAGTCTTCGCCAATGCCGTAAGGGGTACCCTTTAATTTACGGCCATTAGACAAAATCGCTTCTTTAGTTTTGAAGGAATTCAATTTAACAATAATTGGACGGTTTCGACCTTGGGTGTGTCTGCCCAGTCGATGTGCACGTTCAATTAATTGAGGATCTAATGTGAAGTTAAGGTACTGAGAGCAATGGCGAATGACTATTTCTTCGGAACTGGCGAAAGATTCTTTTGGGTTGGTGGCAGCAATCACGGAGAGACTGAAAAGCTACGTTTTAGTGGTTTTGCGGTTATGTTACTGCTTGCGAAGTAGCCCCATTTATTTATCTGAAACGCTTCGACGTGTTTCGTATGGCTCAGCCATGGGCGAGCTCTGACGAAGAACGTATACTCGCACACCCAATAAACGTCAATCCACCAGGGCAATCAGCAGTATTCACTAAGCAATCAGCAAGCTAGATTGAAACGACAGTGCATGCCAGAGTTTTACTGGATGCGTTGGCTGGGAGTGATTGAAAAAACAACGACGTGTTTTGAACAGCTTCAAGAACATGGTTAGTTACTGTAGCCCACAAAGTAAACTATCAATGTGGTTACAAACTCTGAATAGTTTGTGAATATAATCGTTATATCCACCACCTAAGCGACCTTAAAGTAACGCTAGTGGAACGAAACCATCCACAAATTCCTCTCGAGCGGGCTTACGACGCCGCGTCAAGATTAGAGAGGCATTAGCTAAGAAACAACCTATACACCAAAATCCGATGGACCACTAGTCTTTATAACAAAATATGCTACTGCCCTCCCAAGCATAAACAACATCCTATGAAAATACCATCCAATATTATCAAGTAACGAGCGTCTAAAAATGCGTTCCCTGATGTACCATGGTTTACCTAGCGCCACAACAGAAACTTTAAAGACATGTTAGTGGATGCAAAAGTCAGCCAAATCATTCCACCGTAGTCAAAGCATGTTCTCGCCCCAGGTGCAAAACCTTCAGGCACCTTCAAAGTGATCTTAAAATTAAAATCACCGCAAATAGCTGCACACACGAAGTGAAAACTAGCTTTAATTGCACTAGCTCCGACGTAATGTATATGCTTGAGTGTTCTTTCTGTAAGAAACAATATATCGGCGAAACGGGACAATCAATGAACGTCAGGTTAAACGGAAATCGCGCGAACACAGCTAAATAGCTTCCCAAAACCGTCGCCGAGCATTTCAACCAACCAGGTCATAACTTTGATGAACTTAAACTCTGCATACTACGGTCAAATTACCGTTCTGCGCTAGACAGAAAATATAGAGAATCGTACCTCATCCATAAGTTCAAGACATTGCAACCAATAGGCATGAACGTTTCAAAGGCAGCTTTAGAATATATTCGCTATGCTAAACTTCAAACCATAGGCAACAGCACTTAATTATTTTTCATTGAGTTGCTTAGTTGTTTCTTTTTTTTCGTTATTCGATTGTCAGTAATATGCCAACCTCCCTTTGCTTTCACTCATTCCTCTCGTTCTCTTATTCACACATTCCCCCCCCCCCCCCCCCCCCCGTTTTTTTCTTTCTTTTTTTTTTTTCACGAGCTCCATTCCTCTGCCGCAACTTTTATTCTCTGTCAGACACGATAGTTCACGGACCTCCAGCAGAGCAGATACCGCCCCCCCCCCCCCCCTTCCCCGTCGTCCAGGTTCGTTCCACGAAAAGGGGAATCTACAATGACACGTGAACCGGTTAACACACGGCGCTGCCTCAAGTTCCCCCACCGCCATTCAGTAACGCATTATCTTTCCTTTCAGTGCTGCACCCTGGCCGCTAACACACTCTAGCTCGTTACCTCACCCACCCGCCTTACCTTCTCTCCCTTTTAGAAGAACCCTATCTATATATACAATGCCGAGGAGAGCATATGTCGCCTTGAAGTAGACAAGTCCACTTGTCGAAACGTTGGCTCCAGCTCTCACCTTGTTCTCGTGTGGCTCATCGCCTTGAATTTCCATCTCCCGCATTCCCCCGTATTTTCCCTGCTGCAACAATAACATTTTTGACACACGCACTGCAAGACATTCGATACTAGGCGTTATATAGGTTGGTTCTTCAATAACATCGTGGGTGAGAGAATCTTTTACACAAAGACACATTACACCACCTCGATTCGAATGACCGAACGATTTCATACTAAATATATCCCACAATGTTTGGTGGGTGGTCTTTCGGAGTCACCCAAGGTTCCGTTGAAGACAATACATCAAATTTAGTCTGAAGATGATAAATAAACAAGCTGAGGCTATCTGTTTTGTTTTTAATACTACGAACATTTAAATGGAATGCAGTGTTCGGAGAACACTTGGAAAATGTCAATAAGCCCATCTTGGTCACGATATCGGCAAGCTACCTTAGCCATTGTGGGACCTGTCCAGAAGAAACAAATGTCAGAAATGTAACTAGCGGCACAGCTTATCAATGTCTTCACGGCCACAGATCCTAAGCTTGACCTATGTTTTCAATTTCGTTGCAAATATTTTTCCTCCCTGTACCCGAACGAATTTCCAGCCCATTTCTATTTTCCTAGACCCTTCAGAACTAAGTGATTGTTTGTCCTGTTGAATTAGGTTTTTATTTACACAGACTGAAGCTGAAGCCCTGAAACCAATTGTTTTACCTGAAGGCCTTCCTTTCGCACAATTTTTTTGCACGATGTTGAAACATTCTCCATCATCAGGCGCACCCGTAGTTTCAGGGTTGTATATTGCTCCAACTCTACGACTTTCATTTGAAGCTGCTCATTTACTGTAATCAGTTGCTCATTAGTTTTTCGCGTCGTTGCGAGCTCCTCACACCGAGGCGTTGATTTCTTGGTAGAGCACGGTGACATTGCTGCAAGTCTCACTATAGTGATCAACACTCTGTCTGACACTTCGAAGTTTCGCGTGAATTTCTCTCACAAAGTCGTTCAACACTTTGTTATATCTTTCGACGTGACAGAAAATACAAGCACAATTGTTTTTCCGCAGTGCTGATTACATTGGCGAGATCATGCAAGCATCAGGCTTTCTGAGCATCTGCTTTGCCTCCTACGTCAGCGAGTAGGAGGCATTGAATTGGCCCTCCAGCTTCTCCGAGCAGATGACTGCTGACGCAAGCACGGCGCCGACGAATCACAGAGTGCAAGCCCACGTTCGGAAAGCGAGATGCTTGCGCCATCTCGCCCCAGCACAGCTGTACATATAAGGCAAGTGACGCAATGCCTCCCTGCGTATAAAAAAGTCTCAGGTTCCTCCGAAAGGCGAAGCATCAATTGCGATAGAAAATTAGTAAGCTATACGGAGTAAGGATAGAAGTTTTATTGGCTGCATAAACTTGGACGCATTCACTTGCTAACTAAATTAACAAGCACGGTGTCAGCGTGCACAAGGAAACATCACACTCGATGACCGCAGACAAGCACTGTCAAAACGCTGGCGTGAGCAAGCGCGACGGCAGCAGTGAGCGAAGGTTTGTGCAAGCCTATCGCTTCAACGGAAACTGAGCGGCGAGAGCACAGTGCATACAAAGGTAGGAGCCGCGTGCAGATCGATTTCAAGATATGGTGCGCGCGACTGCCCATAGCCGCGCAAAGTACGCAGTTGCTGGCAGAGTAGAAGCCACCCCCTCCCTCCCGCGCTGCCTTCCCGCTTTCCTCCTTTCGCGTGGGGGATTGAGTCGCCAGTTCCCCTTGCGCCCGGTCGCAAGATACGCAGTTGGTGCCGCAGCTAAATGTCGTCTCTCCTCCCTCCATCCCATGCCCCCACGGCCTTTCGCACGACGGAAGGCGTGGCTTTTGCACTCCGCCGTTCATTCGTTCTCCGTGAAAGCGCGCGTCCCTCGCGCGCTTTCACTCGCATATGTAGCATACGGCGTGCGGCGATGATTTCATCGTCCTTCGGCTTTATTCGGAACCCCACGGCGATGACGACGGCTGAAATCCGCTTGAACTGTCTATATAATTGCTACCGCAGTAAAAAAAGTATTTGCATTAATCGATGTGAAGTCGTTGCGCACTGCTGACTAACTAATGATCACATTAAAGGATGGTCCGTTTATACATATGCAGTGCCGAACAAGCGCCAAGCACTGCGCAGGAGCAGTCATCTCGCCTCATAAGAACCGACAATAACTTACGTGGCTGTCGGCAGTTGGAACAGATCCTTCGTTTTACTCTGGAAACAGTTCGGTTGTGAACATACTTAAAGCAGCCTGAGTATAAAAATGTATTTGCGTCAAGCGATGCGAAGGCGGTGCGCACTGCCGCCAAATGAAATGAAACCACCACGTGAAACTTACGGACCTACCAACTCATTTCCACTAAGTGTATCGCCCTTATTAATGTCATTCACTGTCAAGGGACAATGGGTCTCGTCGAAAGATGTATGCGGCACAGTTAAAGCCTTGTACTATTATAATAAGCAACAACTATTGTTAGTGATGGTTGTTACTACATAAAAGCAAAAAATCAAGCCCTCGTAGGTGGCTCGGATTCCCCTCGCTAAATACTTTCAGCGGCAACTATTGCGTTTGAAGTGATACCCTGCATGACGTCGGCAAACGTACACAGATCACCTCTCCATGTGCCCACTCCCTCTCTGAAAGGGATGACAAACGTCTGCGGCGACAAACGCAGGTTCCGCACAGTCCTCTCAAGCTGTGTCGTCAAGACATGGTCCATTTCTTCACCTTGACGCCAGCTTCTGTCCTTATCGCGATGTCTTGTTGAGTCAAGAGCAATTCTCCAAATGATGAAGGAAAAGATAAGATAAGTTCGTCATTGACACAGGCTTCCCAGTTTATGACAAAAGTACTTGTCGTTTTTTTGTCACATATATAGCGTATATACGTTTCTTTAACTTTGAAAACGAAGACCCTGGAGCCATCGAGAGGTATATAATAACGGTTGCGCAGGCCCGCTCAAAGTTGAGTGACCCACCAATTCTGCACCTTTAAAGCGGTGTTCTAGGTCATTAGTTGCAATGGCTGCTTTTCGAAGGGGTCGCCTAAGTCGGGACTGCTGATAATGACAGGCAAAATTTTTCCTTCGTTTTGTTTTCTTTAGGTTTATTACATGCTATGTTAATTCTTCTTTCTTTATATGATCCATTCCTTTTTTGACACGCTCTTGCACGCATTTCTGAGCTGGTGGTATTACTGCTCCGGTCAAGGTTGTTGCACAACTTTCATCCGTATTGAGACGGACAAAAAAGAACCAATTGGCGACGGCTTCTCAGGTCTTATCGCACCAGTTCCATGAAGGTAAAAGTTTTATTATACAGTTTTTTTCTTGCTGCTGGCCTATAGCAGACTTAGCAGAATAAAAAGAGGAAAAATAAATGAAGAAGTCAGTGCTTACGCCAGAGCCATTCACGCGTTTAACGCTCCATCTTTACCGACAGAGGGTGTTTTTCCCGTCTCGAGTGCAAATTTTCAGTTAGGAAAGTTCGGGGAGCGCTAAGAGGATTTCCTTGTCGGTGTTGGCGAAACCCCACTCTTGCATGTCAATCCTCCTAGACGCCTATAGGCATAGCGCTAGAGTTTTAAGTTTTGCACCAGAGTTGGCCTTGGAAAGAAAGTAATACGGGCAAATGCCGGGCCCGGATGAAATGAAAGACCCCCTACGTTCTGGTACTTTGTCAAAAGTCTACGTTTTTCGAGCGGAAACTTTCTAGCATCGTACCGACAGTGTCGTTCGTGGGCCGGTAAAGACGGGCGGAGACTCTAAACACCATTTTGCGGTTATCTTCGCGCGGTATATTTTTAACCAACAGTTGCGGTCGCTGGGCCGACCATTTTCAAGGGCTCCACATATATATATATATATATATATATATATATATATATATATATATATATATATATATATATATAAATCAGGTCTCAGAGAAATTTTGAAATATAAGTGATCACATTTAATGAATAAATTTTTTTATTAAGAAAAGGAATGGACCAAAGGGCGCTGGTGGGGGAGGAGGGACTTACGAGGAGAGGTAGACACCCACTAGATCGCGTGAGCCAGGCCGCTGGCAATGCCGAAGTAGGCTGGTTTTACTAGGTGATCGGGGTTTTCGAGAATGTCGTTCTGTAAAGCTTCAATGTGGCAAAGCAGAAAGATGTTGCTGTCGTCTTGATAAATATTTAACGTGGGACAGTGTAAAATGCGATGCTGCAAGTTGGCTTCGCATACAGAGTTGCCGAAGGGGCACATTGAGGGGGTCAATTCTTTCGGTCAGCCAACGTCCGCCATTTGTAAATTCAGTCAGGGGTAGTAGCGGTCTTGGCAAATACTTTATTTATGAATATTTCCTGGGATCGGCTGAGGGCGAGGTCCTTAAACATGTGAGGAGGAGTGAGATTTTTGAGTCTCTCCCTGTTAGCGTACTTGAGGAAGCGACGTATTCGTGCCATTTCGAAATGAGAGTTCGGCGGCAAATCCGCATAGGGGTGGTCACTAAGGTCGGGAGACCCGGGTAGGAGAGGTTGCAGAAGAAAAGGTAAAACTCCAGATTGTGAGGTGGCAAGACCATGCGCCACCTCGTTACCTCCCCCCTGGGCCCCCATGTGTCCCGGCGTCCAGCTGACCCTAACGTCAATGCTATCTTCTGCTTGTGCTGTAGAATATGGCGGATGCGTAGAGCAGCGATATCTTCCACACTGGGGTCCTCAATGTCTTTTAATGTTTCGAATGAGTCGTTGTAGATGGTGGATGGCGCTGGGTTGTCTTGTAAGGCGGTCCAGATGGTCAAAAGTTTGCCTGCGCAGGTGTCGCGTAGTTTAGTGCACAAATATAGCGCCTGGACTCACCGGTCGAGGGTTTGTACCAGGCCAGAGCCATGCGGTCGCCATCGAGTGCGGCGTCAGTAAATATTGCGTTGGCGTCGTACTGATTGTGTCGGTGAGAGAGGCGCTGTCTGGCCGTAGTGGCCCCTGTTGCGAGTGGCGTAGGCATCTTGGAGGGGTAAAGGGTAGGAAAAGCAAGGGTGGTTTCTTCGCCAGCAGTGTTCCGTGGTTCTATGCGGACGCGTCGGGTGTCCCACAGCAGTGTGTACTGGCCCTGTGTCGTGAGATGCAGTCGATTATTCAGTGATGTCTGAGCATGTTTGATGATGTCGTCGATGGGTGGCAGGGGCGTTAAGTCTTGCAGTTTGCGTATATTCGTGAACTTCGGGAGACGTGTAATTGTCCGAAGGATTTGTCGGTAGAGTACTTGAATGTATTTTTTCGGCTGTTTTTGATGGTGTTACGACTGTGCTTCCATAGGTGATTTTACCAATTGCGATAGCTCTGATGAGGGTGGTGCAGGCTGCCTGCCGTGCCCCGCCGAACTTGTTGGAGACGCGCGTTAAAGTGTGAAAGAGCCTGGGCCATTGCTTTTTTGAGCTCAGTAGTCCAAAATTGTCCCGTATTACGACTGTGGATGGGAATCCCAAGAAATTTTACGTGACCGTGGGTAGCCCTGAGTTCATGCTGACCCAATGTCAACATTATTGCCTGTTGTGGCAGGAGCACGCTTCGTCTGCCATTGACACATAGAAGTTCCGTTTTCTCAGGTGCTAAGGTGAGTCCCAGTTTAGGAAGGGTGTCTTCGAGTGCAATAAGGGCAGCTTGAAGTTCGGTGGCCATGTGCTCAATGTCGTAGTCATAGTGTTGTGCTTCTGTCCAAGTGATTATGTCATCCGCATATATGGTATAGCAGGCGCTAGTGCTTGTCTCTAGTTCGCGTGCCACAGTGAGCATGGCCACATAAAAAAGCAGTGGTCCCAAAATCGAACCCTGAGGGGCTCCTCGATCGAGGTAGTAAGTGGCTGGAACGGCATTGCTGTTGCTGCGAAGTCAGATGGGTCTGGCTTCAAGAAATCTTGCGATCCAGTGTTGGCTGGGATATATTCTTGCTAGATTTGAGAGAATTTGACCTTGCTTGGAGGAAACAACTTTATTAAAAAATGTCCAGGGCGTTGTAGGTGGCCGCTTGTGTGCGGCGACCTCTTCCGCCCAGGAAACGATTCCTTTTTGTAGCTTTTCTTCAGGAGACCGTATTAGGGTCTCCCATGTCGTTTCAGAGGGAGCTGGCAGAAGCTCTCTGGGTGGGGGAAGACCCTCGCATTCCCAGAGGATGTGTCTTTGGTTTGCTATGGCATTTTTGTCGCAGTTTTGGCATATTGGGTCAACCTCCCCATCTGTGAAGATCGCTAAGCGATGAGGAGTGATAAGGCTGTTAGTTTGAATTCGGCGGAGGATAGTGGCCTGCGCTCTTGTAAGTTTGCTCTGTGGTATTGGGTATATTCTCCTGTTCTGTTTGTATAGGTTGGTAAGTTCGTTGTAGCAAGTCACTACCTCTCCCATCGGGGGGTCCGGTTCCAAGGAGAACGCCACCCGGTTTGTTAACCCTCGGGCCACTCTATGCGCTTCCTCGTTAGCGGGATTTCCCGAGTGAGTGGGGACCCCGACAAGATTGATTTTTGTTCTGTCGTCCTGATTAAAGTTTTTCAAGATCTTGGCTGTATTTAGTCCCACACTTCCCCTCATAAAGCTGAGAATAGCGCTCTTAGAGTCGCTCAGGACAAAATGGGTAATTGGGTTCATGTTGGCCAGCGCTATGGCCACTTCAGCCTCTTGGATTGATGCGGCTCTAGTTGAGGCCACATTTACGATTCTAGATTTTCCGTCCACGGCACTCAGGGTGTATGTGTTGTATCCCTGGTTGGCGGCATCGACAAAGACCGCGGTTTGGTCTTGCGCGTGCTTTTCGCGTAGTTTGTCTGCCCTGGCTTTTCTCCTGCCATCGTGCCTGCCTGCCAGGGTGTTTTTGGGTATTGGCTTGATTATTAGGTAATGTCTGATTGCGGGAGGTAGTGGTGCTCTGCCTCCTGTGGTGTATATGGGTTCAATGTTCAGTCTACTCAGGATGTGTAGTCCCGTCATCGTGTCTGATAGGCGTATTATTTGTGCTGTTTTGTGTGCTTCGATCAGCTCCTCTAGGGTGTTGTGCATTCCAAGCTGGAGGAGCTTCTCGGTGCTGGTATAAACAGGCAAACCTAGTGCCCATTTGTACGCTTGTCGAATTATAACTTCTATTTTAGCTTTGTCTGATTTCCTGAGATGATAATAGGGGAAGGAGTAGACTATGCGGCTGATTAGGAATGCCTGAATCAACCTACACAAGTTCATCTCCTTCATTACTCTGTGTCTGTTGGCCACTCGCCTGAGCAGTCCACAAACTTGTTTGGCGGTGTTCTGCAGTTTTGTGAGGGCCGCACTCTAATGGTCAGAATCGGAGGAACCGGGTCGCTTTCCAAGACAATTTTGATCGGTGCCTGTTGTTGGGTGTCAGTGTCTGGCGTCTTCTTGACTTTATTTCTAATGATTAGGTGTTCGGATTTCGTGGGGGAGCATGTTAGCCCGTTGTGTCTGACATACTCTTGCACAACATTTGCTGCCTCCTGTAACGCGTCATTTATCGCACTATCCGAGCCGCTGTTTGTCCAGATGGTAACATCGTCCGCGTATATGGCATGTTTGATGTGTGGTATCCTGTTTAGTTGTTGTGGTAGGTTCATCATGGTGATATTGAAGAGTAGGGGTGAGAGGACGGCACCTTGCGGGGTGCCTCTTGTCCCTAGAGTAAGCTTTTGACCACGCACTTCACCCAGTTGGATGGTTGCCGTTCTTTCTTTGAGAAAGTCGGAAATGTAGGCTACATTCAGCTGGGATAGGCCATTTAAGATGGCCTGATGGGCTACATTATCAAATGCTTTACAGACGTCCAGGCCCAGTATGGTACGAGTGGCTCTCTTTGGGCGTGGATCTAGAATGTCTTGTTGCAGTTGAAGCATAATGTCTTGTGTTGACAGACACGCTCTGAAACCGATTAGCATGTCAGGTAGTAGGTGTTCTGTCTCAATGTAATAGTTTATCCTGTTTAATATTACATGCTCCATGACCTTGCTTGACATTGTCGAATGCTTTCCGCATGTCGACAGCTAGGATGTAGTCCGGTGGCCCACTCTGGGAATTTCTATTTAGGACCATAGTACAAAGCAACCAGAGGTTATTGTGGGTTCCCATGTTGGGTCTAAACCCGGATTGGGACGGATGTAAACCTGGTTTGCGGTATTCGATGTAGTGGGTTATCCTGGTATGTATCATCCGCTCAGTGAGCTTACACATGGTTGGTGTAAGCGATATTGGGCGGAGATTGGCGATTTTTGTAGAGTTCTTCCCCGGTTTCGGTATCGGATTGATTATTGGCAGGCGCAGGTGATCCGGAACAAATCCTTGGGACCACTGGTTGTTTATGACATCTAAGAGAGCCATTTCAGTTTGTTCTGACAAGTTTCGCAACATTTTCCAGGTAATACCATCATGACCTGGTGCAGAATCGCTTCTACCCTGTTTAATGGTGGCATCAAGTTCTCCCAGCCTAAACGGGGGCAGCGTAGTGCTTGCGTGAGGGAAGAATGTTTTTATGATTTCCTCTTCGTGCTTGTTGGTGCCATGTCGAAGTGTCAGGGTTTCTAGTGGGGATTGTCCTCTGCCTTAACCAAGCATTTTGCGAATGATCCTCCTGAGCTGTTTCATGCCGTTGATCTTGCCTAGTCGCTCGCAGGTAGAGGCCCATTGCGCTCGACTGAGGTGTTCGCCATGCGGCCTGATAAGCTCGAAGACGCCTCTGATGCAACGGAGAGTCTGATACCTTCTACCATTGGTCTTGTACTTCTGTGTGAGCTTGTTAGCTTTCTTCCAGAGAGCAATTATCTGGGAGTCGATTAATCCCTCGTCTTCTTTCCCAAGTATTTCTTCGGTGGCAGAACTGAGGTTGTCGCGCATAAGCTGAGCGAATTCTTCAATGGATTCGAATTTATCTCCGACGCCCTCTCGAAAGTGGGACCAGTTGATAGTGCGAATAAGTTCGCGTTGTTTGCGAATCTTCTTATTGATGGTGAAAATAATGGTGTAGCGATCGCTGGCCCATGTGGTAGGACAAGTTTCCCAGCGTTTTGCTATTTTCGGGGTGGCAATGGTTAAATCGGGCATGGTATCGGCTTGCTTCACATGAAACGTGCTCGAGTATGCACCCCTATAGTGTTGCAAATATGACGCGGTAATGGCTCTAATTCATCAGCCAGGATGTACGCTCTTGAATCGGCGGTGGCATATCCCAAGATACCATTTTTGGCATTGAAGTCGCCCCCTATGATGATCTGAGTGCCGTTGGCTTCGTGCAACAGCTTCGGGATCCATGCGTATTCGTTCGCCCATGTGGTGCCACGGCGTGGTCGGTAGTAGACCGTGGCCACCACCAACGAGTGCTGTTTGCCTTTGCCGGGTAAAGCAAGCTTGACTGCCACGATCTCCCTGTAATGACTGTAATGATTGCTAGCCTGCCTTGTATTCATGAGTATTGCAGTACATGAATTGTGAAGTAATACTGCTGCCTGCCCTTTCTGCAACGGCACAAGGCCTGTGCCCCTTCCGGAAACGTGAGTGATAATTGGGTGTGTGAAGGTCTGATAATTATGTATTGAAACTGGGCCCCTAATTTCTTGAAGGAGAATGATGAGGGGTTTGTATTGATCAACTTGATACCTTAACGCTTGGGCATTCTGAGAGATGCTCCTGCAGTTCCACTGCATACATATATTGTTGGGAGTTTTCATGATTAATCACTGCTGCGGTTACGGGCTCGCCGCCAATTCCTCTTGCATTCGTCTAAAGTAGCCTTATGCTGGGAAAGCTCCCGCTCATTGACCTCTTTGTGATGCATGATAACCTGTTCTTGTTGTTCGATGGCTCGCTCAATTGCCTCCATACGGGTGTTAAATTTCTCTAGAAGTTGCATGATGGCGTCCATTGCCCGGTCCGCTGTAACGGGAGATTTTATTTCGGCAGAAGCAGGAGAGTTCTGGGGCGCACACTGCATGTCGGTGTTTGGCAGCGACGTAGCTTTAGATTGCAAGGTATGCTCTGGTGGAATTAGATAAGGTTTCTTAGGGGGTGCTGGAGCAAGTGGTTTTGTAGCTTTTCCGAGCTGTGGTGGGTGGATTGCTGCTGGCGCGTGTTGTCCTTGGGAGGCTTGTATCCAAGATGTGATCTGCTTTTGCATCGCATCTAATTTCTGCTGTATTAAGTTTTTCATTTGTTGTTGGAAGTTGCTCCAGGCGCCTGCCGAGACTGCTTGGACTTGCTCGAAGCGTTCGATCTTATATATATTTTATCTATAACAGCGAAGAATAAACTATTTACAACATACAATGACAACACACTATAACGACGAATCAACACTGTAGTGTACGGTATGTACAGTCACAATCTTTACGACAGTGAACACAAGAGCGCGTGCCGCACACTAAAGGCAGAACACCCTAACGAGCAGCTAGCGCACTTTCGCAGTCTGTGAACTTAGCGGACGCACTCCATCGTCGTCTGCTACCGCCGCCGCCGCACGGAATTTGTATAAATGACGCAGCGTGTGGTCTCATGCGCTTGTTCATTGATTACGGCCTGGCAATAGACTTTCACAGACGATTCGCGACTGAGGTCAGGGAGTGGATCCTCAAAACCTTATAACTAGGACAGTGCACTAGCCGCTTGCCAGGGCGTTCTGCATGTATCGTGTGGCACGCGCTCCCGTGTTCACTGTCATAAGGATTGTGACTCTACAGCCTTGAGTTGAGGACAGCAACTAAAGGCGATACCCACAGATGTGTTTACTTTTATCCTATGCAAACGTGTAATCTCATGCAATGTTTATGCAGAGTGAAAATCACTATTTTAATTGTATGCACTTTTTATCTTCCCGCACCGCCCTGTTCGCAAGTTATGCCAACTTCAAACACCAAATCAGGGGATGCACAGTGTGTGAGGCGTCGACGCAGCGAAGTCACGCGAGACGAAGATGACTTGCGATGCTTATTGAGGGAAAAAATGGCAATGTATGTCCCGTTAAGGAAAATCGGTTCTGCAGAAGCCCGCAAGGCGGAGTAAGTATCATGAAAGGGAAAAATTTTCATCTACCTGAATGTAGCACGAAACTACGACAGAAAACCCAAAGGAATTTCTCAGAAAGAACGCTTCGCAGTTGAGGAAAATTTCCTCCTGGTCCGGGATTCCTTTGTATAGCTTCGTGCTAGATTCGGTTTGATGACAAGTTTTCTTGTTTATCTCCAGATAAGTGTGACAAGTAGCTGCTGATAATTTTTCAGTTTTACGAAATTTTTGAAAATCGCCTGAGCCAGATAGGATAATTTCATGCTCCTTACGCTGAATTACTCAAACAGGCCGACCATAATTGCATAAGAAATCGAAGCACATACTCAAATAATTAAAAAACATGACTAATTAACGCACTAATTATTAGCTTTATGGCACGTATTAGCATTTACAAATTATAGCCGGTGAGTTGGCAAGCCATAGCCGCTTAGAATGCATTTTCATGATGACGCCAGTTTCGAGATATTCATGGCGAAAGTGTGCGACAAAAGACATGAGCCTTCCAGTTACTTTTGTACTGCAACGCATAAAGGAGCGTTTTGTTGAAAGAGTACATGTAGCAAGAGTTCATTTTTACCAGTAGTTTGAAGGCGCATATTTATAAATCTATGCCATCCGGAAAATGAGGTAATGCTGCATTTACTAATGACTTACTTACTTTAATAGACGCCGGGATTCAAGCCGACGCTTTGTTTCTTGATTTTTCTAAGGCATTTGATCGGGTCCCCCATTATAGATTATTACTCAAGTCACCGCATCTCAATATTCACCCTCAGGTTTCAGCATGGATTAAAGACTTCCTCTCATCTCGCGTTCAGTTCACCGCTGTTAATGGTTCTAACTCTTGAATGGCTCAAGTCACATCTGGTGTACCCCAGGGGAGCGTGCTTGGTCCCCTGCTCTTTCTAATATTAATGATTCACCTAATTGTGAATCTTCCCAAATTACACTTTCGGTCAAAATTCCCTGCTCTATAGACGACTTTATTTTTGATTTAGGGGTTCCACCCTCTAGAGCTGTTTTCCTACAATTTCTCCATTTTGTGCGCAGTGACGTTCATTTAACATGATCGTGAAATACCGAACACTTCCCTGCAATCTTATCAGGCATACGAATCGACCGCGGTGTTGTGCATTTGGCTCTTACACATAGAAAACTGCTCCCTTAACCATCCAAAATGGCGGCAGAAGAACGCACGCGTAAAATATTCCGTAAACCGGAGCATCCAGTGGCACACACCCAGATGAGCGAGAATGGTGTAGACCAAGGACGTGCCCATGTGCACCAAGTTAATCAGATTCAGAGTAGCCGTTCAGTTGAATGCGCTATTCCATTAAGATGTCTTAGTGCTTTAGGTATGCCTGCCTATGAGGCATGTTATGCACAGGTTTTATATCGTGAGTCATTTTTTTTATCAGGCAGACGAAAGGAACGTTCACAGGCAGTACATTGTCGGTCAACATTTTGTGCTATAATGAGAAGTGCATTTCGTGAGAAACTTTCATACATTTAATCATTGAACGATGTATGGATTGCGTACAAACCGGTGACCTAATAGTTGCCAACGTTTTCGACTTCATTCAAATAAGTTACCACGCTTTTCATCGGTCACTGTGACAGGTACGTTCAACCAACCATCCTTCCATCTTTTTGTCAGGATCTTTCATGAATATCCTTGTAAAAAGTGTTGTTGTTGTTAGCTCAAATAATTGAAGTGGAGGGTAGAGCAACTAACATAGGGATAACGACATAATTGGAGTGAGCAGCACTTTGTGAAGCTGAGCGGCGTCAACACACTTCGCCTCCCTTTCTTTTATTGCCAAGATGGCAAAAGGGTGAACAAAAAACGGGGATCCTCTTTGCCTCTGACGAGGATATGTTCACCAATGTACACTACCACACTTGCGAATGCAAGCATGCCTAGGCGGCGGCAAGCTAGAACGCGAAGATGCTCCGAAAATAGCGTCGTTGCCTGGGCAATTTATGAGCACTGAGGTTGGCGATTTCTGGCGCCATAAAGTTTGCCGCAAGACATTGTGCGCCGGAACGCAGTTGCGAAGGGAGCGGAGATGCGAACAATAAGAAAAGCTTTCTCCTGTAACAAGAAGCTGGTGACAGTGAATGCCTGACGAGTAGCAATTTTTCTGACTCCAAGGAACGAGGCGGCTGCTGCTGGTGCCGGCTTGTTTTGCGGACCTGCCAAGCACATCCTAGAATTCATCGGCGCATAGAAACTGGGCCCGAAGCCGCTGCGAACCACTGAGGCATGAGGTCGTAACTAACAGAAGCATGACAACCATGACAAGTTGAGTCGGAGCCTGCAGCGGTTATAGCACAGGGTGACAACGTCGCAACCAGAAGCCACCTAGAGAGCTTTTATATCATGACAGTCGAGAAGCTTTGCTTCGAATGCCACGCATTCCCGCAAGCCAAACCATGCTGGCGACCTGAATGACGCGTCGCCAGTGAGCGACGAAACGAAACTTTTCGTATTATGTGTGTGTCTGCGTCTACCACATGGTTTGTTAAAAAAAAAAGAAGTGCTTGAGGTGTCAAATACGGCTGGCCGGAAAAATTGTCGACTGGTGATTTTCTGTATTTTGGTCGCGCTTATTATTCCATTCCTTAGTAATGGTCTGTCGCTACTGAATCTCTAGCTGCTTCCTTCGCAGCTTCTAGGCATTTGTCGTGAGGCCTAAACTTGTTAGCGCGTACTTTACTTTGAGTATAGAGCTCACTTTCCTCTTCGGCAGCACTGAGGTGACAATCGGCACTGCCCACGTTCTCTCCGAAAAGGCAGTTGTGTGTGCATGTACCGAAAGTTTGTGTCCGTGGGAAGATTTGTTACATGTCAGCTACTGCTTCTTTGCCTGGAGATTTCTAGATGTCGTACGACCCGTCGGTATACACGCCCCATTTCACTCCCTCTTTTCATTTCCTCAGGCCGGCAGGCCAGTTCCTATTACAAATAAACAACTATTATGCAAAGTAAGAGTGAGCAGGTCAGGAGGCACGTCTTTTCCAGTGATCAATTTTGGCAAAACCACTTTCAGAATGCCAGGACGAGCTGGAACAGCGAGACAAGAAGTAAGAATAGATACTTTGCAGCAGGATATATTTCCACGAAGGAATTTTATCTGCGAACTCGTTGTCCAGTGCAGTGAAAAGAATGTCATTAATACCGATATGTCAAAGTGTGCCATCACTTTGCAAAGAGGCACGTCACTAGACAGCATACATATTAGCGAAATTGGCAACAACAATAACCGAATGACAATGCGGCTTCCAGAGGCGAACATTGCCCAGTTGGATGGAATACCATTTGGAACAGCTAACGGTCATCTAAAAAAAATAATAATCACCACCTTACTTCCATGCCAAGGCAACAAACGTAGCCTTTCTTTACTGGAGAAAAAAAGACTTCATTTGGTGTCAAAAGTCGTTTGAGTGGGGAAAGTGCATCCCCAACGTGATTTGATTACCGCAATGAACTATTATCGCGACATCATGTGACCCTACTTCCTCCACCATTTGTCGTAAGCAGTAATATCTTTATCACTACTCCTTTTAGAACTAAAGCTTTCATAACGCTAGAAAACGTCAAAATGTTTGCTGTTCATCGTGTGGAAACGACCGCGCTAGTGATCGCATGCCTGGAAACTAGAGCGGAAATAAACGCGATTACAGAAAACAGGGACTGAGAAAAGTGGCGGTGGAGTTACGCAAAAAGTACTTCCGAGAGTTCTGTCAATACGGTAATCAACTTGGACATGCACCCAGAGGCGACAGGTCAGCTCTCCCGTGTATGCCGTACAAGAGTCGGGTAGACAAGTTGGAACATGATATTAATAGCGGTGTAGTTGAAAGGAAGACCGGGAACCACGGTTGACCAGAGAAATAACTGCGCTAGCTAATTCTTGGCCTGACTAGATATCAACAATAGAAGTTTGCCGTTGGACTTACAATGGTTGTGAAGTTCCCGTAGAGACGCCCATTGAACATGCATTCTTGAGCTGCTGGACGTCCTTGGACCGTGGCAGTATCCAGCTACGCTTTAAGCGCCGTTAAGGCACTCATAGCATTCCCGCGGAGCGAACTTCAATGTGATTCCCTAAGCTCACGTGCCAATGCGTTTCGTGTAAGTGTGTGTTTCGTTTTTATTTTACATCATTACATCTTTCACCTTGAGAAGCCGGTCACGCGGTTCGCGAGGCTAACCATTCCAGTAATAACCAAACTTTTCCTCTCTGCCTGCCTTTCGCCCATTCTTGATGGTGGCGGTTCTTTGCCGCTCCGTGGTTTATGAGTGCTACTTGAGCGGACCACGATATAAATTGCTTAAACGGACAGTAAACAGAAAACTGATTTCAGCTCAGCTAATTACTACTATAGCCACTATAAGCGTTAGAAGAACAAGAAAAAGTACAAAGAAGAAAAGACATGGTGACACCACGGAGAAGTTCCTGCACCTGCTCGCCATGATCCATAGATATTGATAGCCTCAACAAGGGCCTAGTTAGACTTTTACCCGGAAAGATGGGCTGTACAAATTGCAGTGTAAATGAGACATAACTTTTCGATGTAATAATTGATAGCTTACGTGAATTTGTTGAAACATTTACAAGTGTTGTGCAGCAGTCGAACTCACATATTAGTGATGTGCTTGAGAGCCATGTATATTATTTCAATTTGGTCATCTTTAGATGTTGTTTAAGATGCATTTTGCAGAATTGTTAAATACGTTTTCATTGCTGAGTTACAGAGTTGTAAAGTGAATAGTTTTGGGTTCCGAGAATTAGCAATTTGCAACAATTTTTATTAAAAAGTCGGAAGCCTAAGTAGAAAATATCATTAGAATATTTACTAAAGTATCACTTTTTCTTTCAAACGCAACAGACCTCATCACGTTCGGTGCAGTGGTTGCTGAGAAAAATGATTCTTCCTTTCCTATATATTCATATAAGAATATATAGGAAGAATATATATATTCATATAATATATTCCTATATATTCATATAAGAATATATATAAGTCCACCTAAGGCCTAGGGCATATAACCGGTGGTCTATTAGCTACAGAATGGGTACCAAGGAAGTACCGGCAAGGAAGGCCGATAATTTGGTCGTGTGATGAAAATAATAAATTTGCAGGCATATATACTGGAATCTGCTGGCGCAAGACAGGCGTACTTGAAGATAGCTGGGAGGGGGCTTCGTTCTGCAGTGGACATAAGAAGGCTGCTTCTGCTGCTGACGATGATGATGATTGTCATGTGCACGAGTAAGGATTTGTCTATGAACACGTAAAGCACGTACCAAACTATAGACCGAAGTCTTTTTGCTTAGCGCTTGATGATGATCTTATGCGTTAAGTCTGAAGAAAGCTGCATAGCCGATACTAGCTCAGAATTACAAGTGAACAGAAAATCGTGCCACGCATAAAGCTCCCCAAAGCGCTCACCAAAGCTCTCAGTGCTTGTTGGAAAACTTACATCCAACTCCCATTATTTTTCGTAAAAACAAACGATGCGCGAGCCATCGAGAATCCGAAGAGTTCCGCTGAAGCCACGTATACTGTCGTGATTGCTCTTGTCATTAGTGAGGGCTCCATAAATAGTTCGATAGTTCTTCTATATTATTCGATTTGCGTTGCACGAAGCGTAATCCGCCTGCTTTCTGGTAGTTTGATGCACGCTCATCAAGAAACCGTAACAGAAAATCATCTTTTGATTGTCGAATTGCGTGTATCGGTTCAGAAACATCTACAATCTTCTGGCACGGAGTTATGAGAGAAGGTCACGTGACTGCTGGCTTCTCGTGATTGTTGCTCATCAAAAGACGTAAACCTTAAAAAAATGATATAGCTCTTGCACACGGTGTGTGTACAATAGTGTACATGAATATAGTAAATCAAAAGCAAAAGCAGTGATGGAAATATTGATAATAAAAGCTCGTCGCATACACGTTGAGAAACTTGTGATTGGACATGTGCTGCACGCTTGAATATTACGCGCTAAGTGTTTTAGTCAGTGGAATTGGGAGGCAGACGGATAGGTGTTTGCTGTCGGTGTCAGTATGCCTTCATGTAGTGGTCTCATATATTTCATTGTTTTTCGCCATGTCTTACATCAGTCATTACTTTAAGTGGCTAAATAGCTGCTTCCCAAGTACGTTAGAGATGAAATGTTTGATGTTTTTATGTATGAAGTTACTTAAGGCGCCCATTGATTCTTTTTATTGAAGATTTATTTTTACAGCTTTTCTTGCATCTTCAGAATCTCGAAAATCCTAGAGCTGCATGGAAGAATTCAGAATTTTCATTCATTCAGTAAATATTGTCTTGTTATCGAAATGAGGTGTTTATACTAAAACTATTTTTTAGAGAGTTCTCGCAAGGCGTCCACATTCTGTTAACGGGAAAGTACTTACTGAAGAACTGAAAACTCTCAATGCTTTCGGCAGTTGCACGGTATTTAAAATAAATTTTAAATGAACAGGAACAATTGGCGTAATTTAACGGGATAAGAAAAGACTTGCTATACAAAATAATCAGTATTAAGCGTTAGCGGCCGCAAAAAACTTTGAAATAAGAAATGAAGGAGAGAAACAAAAATTATAGTAATTGAACACAACATTAACAGCATCGATCAATCGTGGCTTGCCGTTTATTTTTATAGCGGGCTCCGCAGGCTTATGGAATAAGTAGCGCACAATAAGTTTACTTGTGTCTTCCCCAGGAGTTTCTTGATCAAAAGAGGAAACTATCAAATGCTTGTGTCCTTACCATACCTGGCCGCAGCCTTCGCAAGCATATAAGACCGCGGAAGTATTGCCGCAGAATGGGTTCTTTAAAATATGGACACATCAACGCTAAACTTTGTTCGTCTGTCAAACTTTATATACGTTAGAAAAACGAAGGGGCAAATAAAAGAAGGCCAAGTGAAAATACATTAAAAATATACGAATAAGGATATGATCTCGTCTGCAATTGTGCCTATTAAGCTCGAATTCTCTCATATTCCAAATCAGCATTGCGAAAGTGTCGTCTTTCCTCGAAATGTTTGCAACATTGTGATTTTCTCTCTCGCTCTCTCTTTATTTTCAGCTCTTTCCGGCAACCTTGAAGTTTGGCTTTTGTGAAGCTTGCAAAATATATTTGATCACAGTCGCCGAGGCAGTGCAATGAAGTCTCTGCCTTCGCAAAATGCAATGAATACCGTTGAAAAGTATTGCAAAATAATGACGAGGAAGGAAAAAAGAAGAAACCTTGGGCGAGATTGTGTTACTTCGGCGTTGTATAAACAACGCAAGGACAAGGAAACATGACAGAAGGAATATACTTACAGAAAAAAGGGAAAACAGTTGAGAAAAAAAAGGGAGTACACAGCAAAACAAACAAAATCTTATGACCCCTCCGTTCATAAAACTGCCCAAGAACGAGCTACAGTGAATACAAACTGGTCAATATTCCCGAAGACGCCTTGCGCTAGAATTCTTCCTAAGAGAAACTTCCTGGCAATCCTGAAGCTGGACGTATTATTAGAGAAGGCGGCCGGCCAGTGACAATAAGATCTTACGGAGGAAAAGACTTTGTGAATTGAGCACACTGATTCTAAGGAAAAGTTACTTCCATCTTGTTTAAAGTTGTCGAAAAATGCGTGTTGCCCCTTTTGTAGCACCTTCGGAGCCTAAATGGCCTCTCGAAGTAATCGCTGTTGGTCCTTACATATAACGACATTGTTGCGCGACACTCTCTTGCACTCCATCCGCGAACGCTGGACGCTAGGCTCGAACAAGGTGTCCTTTACAGCCAGCTGTGCCTTTACCAGAGCCCACGGTTCAAGCAACAAACAGTCTACCCTGGCCCAAGCAAGAATGAAAGGTAAATGTCCCCTCAAGTAATCTTCACCCGTGTTTTGAAAACTATACGTGAGGGGTTTGATACTATTACATGCATGAGAATGGATCTTGAATATGAGAGATGTCAGGTAATGGTAAGCGTTACGATTGTGATTTCTTTTGGCGCTGTTCGGACGTCTGAAATGACAAAGACGTGTTTGTGTGTTTTCGCTTGGTTTAGGCAACTATGGGATCAAGCAAGAAGAGCTCTCTGGGACAAAGAGAAAACAAAATTAAAGGCCGTTATATGTTGTAGTCGCTACGCTGCAAGAATGATTTTAATAGAAAAAAAAAGAAATGCTCGTGAAAGTGGCCCTGAAGGGCTAGTGAATGGACCACATAACAGAACCTGAAAATGATTCAACATGAGCAACATGCGGTAATAGAGGGCGTTATTCCGCTGATTAAGATTAGAAGAATGTACCAAGGCTGTGGAAGCCAAGGGATATTGTTAGAGGTAAGACAAGAATGTTAACGTGAAATTTTTGGTTGGTTGCGCTGCACTAGGGGGAAAAAGTGTGTACAAAAGAGGAAAGATACTGAAAGAAAAATATTTTCTAAGTGGGCCACTGTCCATGACAGCGCTTTAACTTGGCCAACATTGCTGTCGTGTGACATGCACTGCAGCACCTGCATTCAGGCTTCAAGTCTTTCAATCACACTGCAATGCTCATCATTTGACTTCAGTTTCCAAACGCTTTATTGGAAGTTGAATTACACCGCAAGCATACAACAATTAACTGTAATGCACCATCTCTCTCTCAGACATACTATGTCGCTCATACGATTCAGGCTTAGCGCATTCCTGTAAACAGCCCGGCCCCGTATGACATGTCACGTATCGCAAATGCTCCAATAGTAGGAGGCCACCTCCCCTGAGCAAGTAAATCGAGTTTTACGTGTAGACGGCCAGACGTAAACAGTGTGTCTGACAGGAGGCAAGCCGAAACTGCGAGCAGACTCTGATCTCTCACGGTGGCAGGGAAAGGGTAGTTGACCGCGTTGCGCTAAGACTGGGGCGCTATCCTGTAGCGGGCCATAATCGATCTGCCAACCCCGCGGGAACTAGGACCTTATTTACAGCTTCGTCGCGTCCCTATTTTCGCTTTCGACTTCGTTATTGCACGGCGCGGCCGCAAGCTGGTGACGCAGGCTGGGGCTATTGACGTCACCGCTATTGGTGAGTACAAACATATGTTCCGGTTGCGACAGTCATCTCTCGTCTATAGTGACGTGCCGCAGTTCACATATGTACATTTCTGTGCCACATGCAGATGTGTAGAGTGCATGTAAGGGCTACGATTAGTTAGTGCCCGCGTCGTTGTTTTTCCTTCACTGTCCTTGCTGCGCACGTTTTAGCGGTAACCACTAGAGCACTGCACGGGCCGATTTTTGCGGCCCGGCCCGGGCCCGTTTCCACATTGGGTGGCCCGCCCGAGCCCGATCAAAACTTTTATGGCGAGACCCGGGCCCGGTATAATCTACGTTACCCGCCCGGCCCGGCCCACCACCCCTTTACCTTAAGCCCGAGCCCGGCCCGAGCCCGACTCGAAACCGGCCCGAACCCGGCCCGATACCGAAAAATACATGTTTTTCAGAGTTTAGAAGCCCGAGAATACCTCGCAGAAAGCCCGATCCCGGCCCGGGCCCGCGTCAAAAAGCACACGCCGTGCCCGAGTCCGGTCCGAGCCCGTGAAAAAACTCCTCTACCCGGCCCCGCCCGGCCCACGGGCCGGGCCGGGCCCGGGCTTTCGGGTAAGCCCGAGCCCGTGCAGTGCTCTAGTAACCACATCATTTAAAGCAATGGCTGTTTGAACAGCACTGTTGGAAACCACGTGGCCGAAAGTCGGGCACAGTCCGATGCCGTACAAAGCTGAGCAGTTTCGTAGCAGCAGTCCTGACACTGCCTACACTGACCAGTGAGACGAAAAGAGCATAAAATGTTCAATTACGGCTTTGGCTCAATAGTCTGTAAATCTGAACGACGAAAAACCGACATCAAAATTAATAAATAAATTATTATTTATTTATATATTATTTATTTATTTATTTATTTATTTATTTATTTATTTATTTATTTATTTATTTATTTATTTATTTATTTATTTATTTATTTATTTGCACAAAATACGAGTCAGCTGCTTCGATTTCAAGCTCGAAATTGAAACGGCGCTGATGAATTCAACATTTTAATTGGAAGGGAGCGAATATCCACAAAGAAAAATATTTGGTAGAAAGGAAACAGCCGTCAATTTCGCAAGACCGTAGGTGGTGGCCGACAAAAACGCCTCAGCGTTTTAAACTAAATGCCCCGTCCCAACAGGATGCACAAAGCGAAAGCGCTAGTGCGGCAAGAAAAGAAAACTCAGGACGCGATGTTAAAAATACCTTAGGACTGAAGGACCATGCTTACAAAATCTAGCACGAAAGCAAGAGACGGTGGTTCCACAAAGGTGCCGCTTTCATTGTTTTCCACTCGAGGACAGAAATAGAGCACTCGCTCACAATAGCTGCGAAGCGAGAATACTTAGTCAAGTATCGCGAGCGCTGTTAGCGTACGAAACTTCAAGCCTAAAGCAACAGAAGACAGAAAGAATCTGCGAGCTCCTGCGCTGCAGCTTATCAGGCTTAGCCTGCATCGGTGTTGTCGGGACACTTGGGAAGTGTTTGAATGACATTTTCTGGCATTAGGAAAAAAAAATGTCAGGCGCGGGTCCTTGCTGTCATGTATGAGCGGCAAAATAGTATTTCTGGTAAGAATAAAGAAAAAAAGAAAACACGAAGAGCGCATATCGTCATTTTGCGTCGAGTACCAGGCGGTAACGTCACTAGGGAAAACGGATGACAACGTCGGTGTCTCTACGGACCTATAAAAAGGTGAACGCCAGCCTCTTCTTCCCAGCTATTTAATAAAGAAAGAAAAGGCACGGGGCGTATAGGCTGGTTTCAGTTGTTTTTATGCCCAAAAACGAAAGAAGGGAAAAAAGTGATAAAACAAGTATTCCACGATGGGGAAAGTGAAATGATGCCGACGTTTCTTTTTTTTTTTTTTTTAGGTTGGAGGAGAGATGGGAATATTGCCTCTTTTTCTCGCCCCGTCTGAACGGTGTCCCATCTTTTCTTGTCTGTCTGGCAAGCTACACATGAAGCCGTCATGAGTGTCACAGCACCGAAAAACTTGACATCACATTGCGTCTTGGGGAATGAACGTCTCTCTAGAGCCTAGAAACTTCAACTCTCTGGTGCCTTTACATGAGAGGCAGAGACGAAATACACGTCAGTAAACTTCCCGTGTATTTTTCTTATATTGTGATATAGCTTTGCTTATAGGTTTATTACGTTTTTAAATAGCCTAATGGGTTTTCAGTGAAGTATTTTGGACGGGAATGAGCCTTCCTGTTATCAGAAGTTTTCGAGAAAAAATGGCTTTGGCTTTGGATTTTTATGCGCATAGTCGGAAACATATTCCGCCGCTGAAGGGGAAATTTCTTTTCCGGCTGTCAGTATATTTATGAATATGTTTAATGGTTACGAATATAGTTAAGTGATATTCCGTGTACTGCCATCGGCAGTATGACTAGAGGAAATTGAGAGATAGGCCGACAAAAGTAGAAGGATAACGCCAACAGTGCTATCCTTCCATTTGAAGCAAACTGCTGGATTCTTGCAAAGACTGACGTCTATGCAAATCTAGTTAAAACGTAGTCAAATCGCATCGTGATACGGCTGTCCTCTCGTCACACTTCCCTTGAACCTCAAGACACTTAGGAATCCATGATGGTTCATTTAGTTCGTTCAAATAAGGGCTACATTTCGACATCACAACGGGCTAATCAGAAAACTCCGGAGGACTCACTTTTTTGTGCCGGTACTCACTTAATGTGCAAGAAGCGCTAGTGAGGTTCATTTGGCAAAAAGTTGGTGCCAGGCCCGTGTAATCTCTTGAGTTTCAACTACTTAGAGGGATAAAAACAAGCATTAGGAAAATAAACTTGGGTGCATGATGAAAGTATATCTACAGAAGGTTGGCTCGATGGTATATTATGTAGACGTTGAAATGTGGACGTCCCGTAACATCGTAAGATGCGAGTCTGGAATGATGCTATCGGAATTCGCCGATCCGGTCGCCAGGAAAATTACTGAATCGTATATAGGATGTCACTGGGGGCTCACCGCTCCCACGTGGCAGTAATCATAACAAATTATAACACAGGGCTGGACGCACATTACTACAGTCTCTCGAAGAAACAAATATTTATACTCGGTGGTGATGACCTAAGAATTCGGCAGAAGAGCTGGCCTCGAAACCACACTATACGCTTGCCGTCTGTACTTCCGCGCTCCAGACCAGTTCCTGTGAGACGCCGAAGTTCGCCTCCGCCTTGGCGTAACAAAAAAGATGTAACACAATTGGCTGGCGTATGTACGCAAATTGTTTTTGAGTTGAACCGCGGTGTATTTCCATCTGTGTTCTTAGGTTGTTGCCGATTATAGATAATGCTAAATCTGGTTATTCATTTTTTCATCTTCATATAAAGCCTTGCACATTAGGAGATGTGCCTGTTTTTTCTGGAGTTGTACATATTTTTGCTTAAGCACATCCCTGATTTTCCGTGGCTATTTTACTTCCGCATTCATGTGTATTGTGTTTGAGAAAGTGGCAAATTAATGAGATAACGCCTTTGCACCTGCCCACGGGCATTTGTATGTTGTGAAAGTTAAATCTGAGTCCACTATATTTATTTTCTTTTTTTTTTGCTTGCAGTATTTAATGTATTGAAGGCGTTTCGCGCACAATTTTGATGTCCGTAAAACGGAGAGGTGCTAAACACTTCTTAAAAGCAGCTGATAACAAGAACAAAAGTACCGGGCGTCTGCGCCGCGCACAGCAAATCACTCATTATCTTGATCGCCCGCTTTGTTACATTTACGACTGCCGAACAATTTATGATTTGGCCGAGAAGGTAATCCGCATTTAAACTTGCAGGTGCGTGTAAGAAGACAGAAAAGAAGTGAAAGGAACACGTAAAAACAAACATCGCCCCGTGTTTATTGTACAGCCCGTCATAAAAGCTTACGCGACACGGCTATAACGACTAATATTCATTTGTGCTCTGTTAATGCTTGACACATTAATCTAATGATTCACTATCTACTTCGCGAAACGTACTGCATATATGCTTTGAATCTGATGTTATGCGGACAAGCCTCGCGGGAATTCAGTTCTCTTTTTTTTTCCTCCCCGCATATCTGGTGCTCCATAAACTATTACAGCCGGCTGTAATAGTCGTTTTCACGTCATTCTAGTTCTTAGCGCGCCTTTGGTAGTTCAGCTCCAGAGTGCCGGACATGTGTGAGCTTTCAGCTAAAGAGCTAAGATCTCGGTATTTTTAATTTGCATAACCTATGAAATATCCTCAGTGGACGCGACGCAAATAATACGAAAATACGAGTGCGAGCGAAAAAGCTAACACACGTATATAGATCGTTCCCTACAAGCCGAGTACCAGCATGACAGCCTTGCCCCCCCAGAGTAGAATTTTGCCACCGCGGTTATACGGGGAAAGCCGTTAGTGCTTCAGTGAAAGCTGTATAGCGGCTGTTTTAACATTAGTAGCTGAATGGCTCTCGTGGGGAGGGATGCTTTTGCCGCGCGCATGTCCAACAGTCAGTCACGGAAGCGGAAGAGAATGGCCTGACCAGAAATTTTGACGTTCAGAAGCATTGTACTTGTGTAATTTCAGCTAGAGCTGTTAAAGAGCGCCATTCGCACCGTTCCACACCACTTCCCTTGTAGCTCATTAGTATTACCTAGCACAGTCTCTAATACCTTTTCTTTTTTCACTCCGTGCTCACTCAGTTCTGGACGTATACGTTCCAGCAGTGTAAAAAAAAGGGAAGTGCCATTACCTTGCTGGCTGAAAGTATTTAACCAGAGTGCCCGATGAGTGGTGTTATACGGGAGATAACTAAACGGCAGTGTGGTTGTACTCAGTGCGTGCTGAAAGATGTCTGCCACGTTTTAATATGACACTCCAGAGAAGTGGAGAAGTTTGCGACTACTTCGCCCTATAGCACCAGCAGAGAGAAACGCAGATTTTCCGCGCGTGCCAATGATTGAAACCCTCTGCCCGACATCCTTGTGCAGATAAGTTGCCCCGTATCATGCGCAAATAAAGGCGACTGTCGCATCTGAAATCAACAATGCGTGCACATACTTAGACATTTCAGTAAATCCAAGGATCACTAACGTTTTTATCGCCAGTACCTTGATTCCAAATGTAAAAGAAAAGATGAAAAAATGAAAAAAAGTAAAACTCTCGTGCTACACTGGACATTGCTACCAGAAGTTGCGCATTGGAAGTTGGCTTGCTTCGTTGGTCAAAGATGAAGATGTGCTCTGAATTAGTGATATTAAACTTCATTAGTGGGACACCCGTCAGCAGTTTCATCCACCTTGTGATTTACAAACTAAAGTGTAAGTTACCGTAAAGTAATACCTACACAAAGTTCTGTAGTAGCGTGCGGCAGCCGAGTAGGCGAGCAGCCGTACTCAAAGAAACAGCCGTGGCAGGTGCAGAACAAGATGTATGCGTTTATTCGTTTGACGCACTTTTATAGGCAGCGGTTGCTTATCCGCTGCTGATATCAGTGCACGCGATAACGCAGTGCCGCGTCAGCGCTTGACGTTATCACAAGTTCCTAGACGTAAAATCGAGAGATGTGCTGAAAGAATGTTTGAAAAATTTGGTGGCACACGAAAATATTGCGTAGAACACTAATCGGGTTCAGCGCATATTTTGTGCACAAATGTCTCTGACTCATTTTCTCTCAAGCAAGTGGGTATGCTTTGAACATTGGATTGCTTAGATTCAGCGATAACGCTGACTTTTCGGAAATAGGTAAAACTATATTTGAAGAATATCGGTTAATTACTTTCTTCGCCAGTGACTATCGCATACAAATTGAATTTATCCGCAATGAATGATGTGCTGCCTAAGAAAATACTCTCGTAATGTCTACTGCACTGTCGTGAATATCTGGCTAAAGACTTGTAAATACAACGTGCGTCGTGCTGTCATAGATGTTGGCGCAGTGTTCTCAACACGACAGGGTCCGAATTTTCAAAACTCTGTTACGTTAGAATGCTTTGTAAATGGAATTACCCGCGAATTTTGAAGCTATAGACGTATAGTTAGCGAAGGTGATCGGCGAATGGCAATCAAACACTTACCAGCAATCAAAAAATTTTGTGAATACGGGCCAATTTTTGTAAGAACATTCCTTATTTGCCTGAGTGTTGTGTTACAAGATATTAAACTTGGTTCGACGATAAAAATATATGGTTTAAGAAAAGTGGTGTGTTCCCAGCCCTCTCGTAGTTTGTATACGGAAACAGTTGTGTGTATGACGCAATGACAAACTTCGACAACTTACACACATAACGCAAACCTTGGGCTTGTTCCGTACTCGGGTTTCGGTCGCAAACATAGCTACATGAGTGCGTGATGTGCAGCGCAAAGTAGATGCGCAAACTCTCTTTTCTGGAGAGCTTCCGGTTGTGGCCTGTGCTATTAATTATTCGTGAAAAAACTATCGCTCCCAGAGAAACAGGGTTTCTTTCCAGCTCGTTTTTCACTAGGAGCGCAGAACGTAGTGAATGCCTGGGTGTTCTTAGGCTTTCGAGAGATGTTTACCTAGAAAATACCGTTTGCGTTGACTGGTAAGGGATGATGAGCGAGGAGAAAGTTGACATTTCTAAATGACAACGACAAGGGTGCCCCTTGCCCCCGCTATTGTTTATGATGCACATCGTATGGACGACAAGGGCGCTAGAAGGAATCAACATCGGATTTAAATCTCATACAAACAGGCGGGCACGATAATAAGAGTAGCATCCCCCGGGATTGTTTTATGCCAACGACACTGTGTTGCTTGCCGACAGGCAAAGTGACATGCAACTTCTGGCTAATATCTGTGGACAGGAAAGTGAGATTTCAGGATAAAAATTTTGCGTTAACATATGCGGTCCTACTGTATTCTATGAAAACAGTAAAGAGACGGTGTCAGTAGAGGGCCAGGAAATACTTCGGGTAAGATAATGCAAATAACCCATTTTATGGATAAACGATCGAGGGCATTAAATATAGAAACACAGGAAAAAAACAATAATAGCAAACGGGAAGAGAAATGTGGCTATAATGCAGCACAGAGCTGTTTGGTGATACAGTAGGTATACAAGGTGCTCCACGGTGTGGGGAAAGATGTAATAGTTCCAGCACTTACATTGGAAAATGCGGTTGTTTGCATGAACTCATAGGTACAATCAGGATTCGATGGCAACCAAAGGTCAGTGGGACACCTAGCGTTGGGCGCTCACGTGAAAACAAGGAAGGAAAGAGTGTGAGGGGAGCGAGTTAGCGCTAACGCAATCAAGCGCGCATGACGTGGCGGGGTAGGGGGGGGGGGGGTAAGTTCGCGCGCGTCTCTGCCGTGGCTGTGCATGACTGTAAGCGCGGCTGAGCGCATACGCAGACGCGCACCCTGCTTTAGAGATAACCGCGCGTCTAGTATTTGAGGTTGTGTAATATCTAATTTTCGAGACCCGTTGAAGCGAGAGCCAGACGAAGCATTCGCTCGCCGCTGTCGGTGCTTTTCATGATAGCGTCGTCCCACTACGGGCGACGCTAGCTATCAGCCGCGGCGGCGGAGTGGACGCGAAAGCGTGGCTCGCTTTGCTTAATTCGCACCGCCGATGTGAAGATATCGCCGACGTGGCATGAAACCGTATCATTCGTCTCCGACTCCCAAATTCAACAAAATGCAACGTTTTCTAATTGAAATTAGCTTTTTAGGACTGCCCGATAATTCGAAAAATATTGCGGCCCCTTCTATGCGAGAAAAATGAATCGGCGACTGTACGTATTTGCATAAAAGGTCGAGTTCCAATACAACGAAATTTCGATATAACGAAGGAAATTGCCAATTTTACTGACTTCGTTATATCGAGGTTTAACTGTATCTACCCGGATGTCAATTTAGGCTCCTTCAATACCTGGGGTTCAGATAAAGCAGGGAGAAAGTAGATATGTCCTCAACAGACATTAGTATAAGGTGGTTGGCGATTCCGTGGCAGAAATAAGGGAGACCACAACCGACGGAAGAGCACAAAAACGATGTACCCAATCATGCCTTAGCACGTTTGGGGCTGGAAACTTATTCTCTGTAGAAACAAAGTGAGATTCGTGAGACATTCAGCGACAAAAAAAAAAAAAAAAAAAAAAAAACTTGGTGGTGCGAGCTACCACCCCGTTTCAAAGGGTACGCTCATAGCATCCATCTATCCAACCATCAATCTTAGTTTGTTGACTGGTAATTGAAAAGCATCTTTCTTTATGACAAAGGAAACAAGAAGCCAGATCCACTATTAACCTCCTAATACCCATAGTACATTGTACTACGCATCGCATTCCATTCTTCTCAACTAAATATGAAGCGATTACGTATCATATTGTTGCGGGCAGTATTTATACTGCGATCGCTGGTCGACACGCGGTAAACTAAGTAGCACAAGAGCGCAGGCTCCAGAGAAGCTAAAGCGTTCAGTGAGACTACAATCGCTGTCTTTATCTGTCCTTGTGCAACATCGCGATGGCCGTGGGTAGCCGGGACACTACCCTAAGAGGGAAAAGCACCGTCCCAGTGCTCCTTATATGGTCGAGAAGGCCTGTCACACTGGTAACGTTTTATGCAGGAAACGTTAATAATCTCCCTTCGTGGTGTGGTAGCGGGTGACTTGGGTATCAGGGGAGATATCGAATATGCGATGGACGTAATATATTCTTGGCGCAAGACGCGATAGCGGCTGACATGGTGCGACTGAAGCTTCTCGCAAACCGATGCTAGAATAAGTCCCACACGACGAGATGGGAACCGGAGCAGGACGAGAGAGCCAGGAGGAGAGTACAGCATCCCTGTGTCGACGATCACAAGAACACTTTCGTGTGCACGGCGATGAAGACAGCTGATCGCGGGTATGCTCACCCAAATATGAAGCCAGGTAAATGCGGAAGTGCATGAAGGTGGTTTAACCATTCTTGCTGCAGGCTTTCGAGAAAGCTGACACTAGACAAAATACAATGGGAAAACTGACAAAGTGCGTTTTTAGTCCCACGAAATGACAGAGAAATTCAGAATTTGAGATCAAACATGGCAACCTACCATACGATGTTACAACCTTCACCTCTCTGTTTATGCAAAGAAAAGCAGTTTCTGCCATATTAAGCAGGAGGACATGGTTGCTTTTGCACGTGTACGGAGGTACGCATAAATTTTTCTGTGCGGGTATCCGTGCAGAAATGATAAAGAAAAGTATGTAGCTGTACAGGTACCGCTATTCACCAACTTTGCCCCTTGTCTCATTGTTAGGCTTGAGGCAGCAGTAAAAACGTCCCGTCAAAAGGATCGCGGTAGTACCTCACTGAATATAGACATGAGAAACAGGGCACTAATAAAGAGAAGAAGCTACTAGAACACGCCATACACTCGCAGGTTATCAATTATCTGGAAGAAAATAACGTAATTTTTAAATACCAGCATGGTTTCTGCAAGGAATATTCGTGCGACACTCAGTTAGCTGGCTTTATTGATGACCTGCATTCATCCATAGATGCTGGTATTCAGGTCGACGCAATATTCCTTGATTACTCGAAGGCATTCGACCGTGTTGCACACCATCGTCTTCTGACAAAGTTGGCAAAGTATAACATTCATCCTCTAGTTCTCGCATGGATTAAAGACTTCTTATCTTGCAGGATGCAGTTCACATCGGTAAACAATTTTAACTCTTCATGTGGCCAGGTGACATCAGGCGTACCGCAAGGCAGCGTTCTTGGGCCATTACTCTTTCTTGTTTCTATTAACGATTTACCAGACAGCGTTTCATCCACAATCAGACTTTTTCGCAGATGACTGTGTAATTTATCGTAATATTTCTTCTGTAATTAATCAAGAGGCTCTTCAAACTGACCTTAACTCTGTAAGCACTTGGTGCGATACTTGGTTAATGTCACTAAATCCCTCAAAGACTAAATTTATGTCTTTTACTAATCGAACTACTAGACTTCAGACTTCCTACGTTTTAAATGACACTAACGTTGAGTTTGCTTCTAGTTATAGTACCTAGGGCTCCGGTTCTGCAGTGATCTTACGTGGAAGAGCCACATTGACACCATTCTAGCATCTGCTAACCACTGTCTGGGCCTCATCAAACGTAGTCTAACACACGCCTCACCCCACATTAGGAAACTAGCATACACTACACTAATTAGACCAAAGGTTGAGTACGCATCGGCCTTATGGGACCCAGAACAAGAGTACCTTGTTAATGATATTGAAGCTCTGCAAAATCGTGCTGCGAGATTTATTTTTTCTGACTATTCACGAACAACTAGCGTCACACACTTAAAACAGCGTGCTGAACTCGAGAGTTTGTCAGTTCGTCGCAAACTAGCATGCTTAACACTCTTTCATAAGCTGAAGACTTAGAGATTGACTCCAACCAAATAAGGAAATTTACTAGCCCGACGTTTCGGAACCAATTCGGCTCCTTCTTCAGGGGGTATTCTTAGGAGGTGGCGGTGTGCCGCTTTTAAAAGGTCCGTCGTAACAAAGGAGAGGAAGGGGGAGAGAGCATAAGGTGCGGAGACACTTGGCAGGGCACCTGCTCTAGACAGACAAAATAGGTGGTGGGGGTGGGGTGGGGGGGGGGAGGCTTCGGCGTCGCTGGTCGGCTGGGTTGACCGATGCTGGGCGCCCTTTAGTCGCGGGAATGCGTTGACGAGAGACAGGGGGGGGGGGGACGAGTTGTTTTGGTGTTTGGCTTTTCAACTTAGTTTGAGCTTGGAGGGCGTGTTGGCAAGCCTTGTTGGTTCTTGCAGTGTTGCTGTTTCGGCGTTAGGGTTAAGCAACGGCGGAGCAGTGAAGATTCCCGAAGAAACAACGCTGGTGTACAGTCTTCACACTTCTCGTTCCGTGTTTGGCCTCGCAGACTCGAATCAACGCTGGCGAGAAAGCGGAAAGGCGTGCAGAGAATTGTGTACGGGTGAAGCGTGAGCCGCTGGCTGCAGTTATTCAACGTTCATGTCAATTTGCTACGAGAAATAGTGAACCTTGGCTGTGGCAGCTGCTCGCAAAATCAGGCTTTTTGTTCGGTTCAGCAGATCATAAATACGGTGTGCCTGAATACAACTTCTCTTTGTATGCTTCCGTTAGTTGTCCTTAACAGTGCAATTTCTCATTCTGTTCCTGCGGCCTTACAGGAAGCAAAACACACCTGATTAATTGCACGCTCGGTGTAATGGTCTTCGTATAGTGCTGTATAGGCGAGTGGTCACTTGAAGCCATAAAAAAGCCTTTTCTTTAGCTTGCGATGAAGATCCGTAACGCTATGGTAATTGTTTTTGGGCTGCTAAAGTGGACAGTGGCTTAGAGTTAATTGTCTCTGACAATGCCAAGACGCGGAATGCGGTTGACGAATATGCGATAACGACTGCGTTCGACCATTTTTGGTGTACACTCTGTTACTGGAGTGAAACATCTATATGTTGTTCGTCGGAACGACTAGAGACAGGAGATACAATTATCGGTGCAGTTTGGTAACGCATCGAGGGATTTTCTCATCAGTAGAAAATGTACAAAATTTCATGCGCCATATATTGACTTTCAGCAGCAAAGCACCATCCGCCATCTTGTGGAAAGCATGGTAAAGTGAAAGTCTCCGCTCCACAGCGCGTTGCTAAACGCATAGCTGTACATATCAACAAAGAATGTCAAGCGCTAAGTCAGAGAGGCTGAGACAATCTCCTGGGTGGCGGCTATGGAAAAGAAACCTGCTATGAGTAACTACCTAACAGCTAAAGGCGAATTCAGGAAAGAAACGATTTATGATAACTCAAAGGGAAGCCCTCTACTTTTCGAAGCGAGAGAGAGAGAGAATAAACATCTGTATTATGTGAGTATAGCTTTGAAGAAGCGTCCTCATTTCAGAATAGCTGAAAGAATAGTCGCGGGAATGCGTTGACGAGAGACAAGGGGGGGGGGGAGGACGAGTTGTTTTGGTGTTGCTGACCTAGAGCGGGGGGTCCTTTCTTCCCTTCGTCGCGTCTGCAAGGCCATGAACATACAAAGAAGGAAGAATGCCCTTCACGCGGTTTATATTACCCGCCGTGTTCTGAATGTGCGAAGACTCGAGTAGTAGCCTTTTTCGCCAGTTTGTCTCTGTTTGAAGGATTTGTGTTTCTTGGAAACCCAAATTGAAATAGAAGCCAATTGAAATAGAGTTTCAGAAACCTGCCAAGTGTTTCCGCACCTTACGCTCTCTCCCCCTTCCTTTCCTTTGTTACGACGGACCTTTTAAAAGCGGCACACCGCCACCTCCGAAGAATACCCCCTGAAGAAAGAGCCGAATTGGTTCCGAAGCGTCGGGCTAGTAAATTTCCTTATTTGGCTGGAGTCAATCTATAAGTCTTAATCAATTTTCCCAACCAGACAGGTAATTCTGTCGAAATGTTTAGCTTCAAGTCTTTCATAAGTTTTATCACCACCCGTTCTTTCATGATTTTTTTCATAACCCATCCGCTATACTCCCCTCGTCATGATCATCCTTTCAAACTAAAACGTGTTTTTTGCCGCACATCACGATATGCTAATTCGTTCATACCACGCACTACAACCGAGTGGAATAACCTGCCATCTGACATTTCAACAGAACTCGACTTTATCAATTTCAGAAACTTGTTCGGGCGTATCTTATGCCCTAAATGTTCTTCAACCGTGCTCTCCCTGTTATCGCTCGCCCTGTTTTTTTCCTCTTCTTTTCTAGGTTTATATATTTCTTACAGTTAAAAAGAACTGTTTTGTGGTACTAAATTTCAGTGTTTTGCATTGTAAAACCATTGCATTGTTCTGCATTACACAAAACAAAACTTTGACACAAGTTGGGCTTACGATGTGTTTTTCCTTTCTTTTTTTGATGTTTTATTTCTATTTGCTGAGTGTGATTGCCATTAATGTTCTTCGCTTCTCTTTTTTTTTTACCTTGGATATTGTTTTAAAGTTATCTTTAATGATGTTGCATTCCCCCCCTATGTAATAACCTCCAACTGAGGGCCTTTAGGGTATACGGAAATAAATAAATAAATAAATAAATAAATAAATAAATAAATAAATAAATAAATAAATAAATAAATTAATCAATCAATCAATCAATCAATAAATAAATAAATAAAAGGTGGATTTCAAGTAAAAAAGCTTTCCATTGCCCCAAAATAACGATAAAATGCTTATAGAAATGAACCTACGTTAGGAAACGAAAGGTTGTGCCCCTCAGATGTGTTACTCGCGCTACAGAAATGTATGTCCGAAGAAGAGCATACGAGGCCAATTGAAAAAGAGTTTCATTCCTAACTGCTTTCTGCCATTGGTCGATCCCTGCCGCAAAAAGTATGCCCGACACAACGATTAAAACTCTGGCATCTGCTCTCAAAATAAGGTTTAGCGTAATAAAGGGTTCTCGCTATGGTACCTATGATGCTCTACACAATAAAATTTTCATGAAAGGCTGTTGCTCTGCTGAAAAGGTTAGTTTCCTTGAAACTGGCGTACCCAAAATCACCCTTACGCACTTAGCGGAAAATATGCGGCTAGCGTTTCATTCACGCAAAACATTTGAAACGGGGCATTTATTCATGACAAAAGCTGTTACACTAGAACTGTCCCTGAGAAAAGACGCCCGCCTATCATGACTTTGTACGTATTATGTTATTAGCGAATGAAGCTGACCAATGCCAAAGAACACTTACTACAAAAATGGAGGCTTTGCGAATCCAGCCCATGCAGGTTTCTTTTCATTACGGCAGAAATTAAACAGGGCATCCCGTTATATCACACGAAAAGCGGTTCGTGTAAATGAGAATGACGTCACTCAGTTCAGCGGAGGCGGCATGAGGCTGAGAGTCTTATTCGCCCAACTTCCTTCTTTGCAACGAGAGAAAGAGAGAGTCATTAGGCGGCGTTCTTCAACCCGCAGTGTTCGCATGGTGGAGGCGAGACAAAAGCCAGAGAAAAGGGACAAATTAACGAGCAGGCTCAGCGGAATCTCGCGGGCCCACGAAGGCACGGTGGGTCGGGATCGATTCCAAACCGGGGCTCAGCAAACAGAGGCCTCGCTCGTAGCGCTGATTAAAGTCGCACTACTCTCGCGAGCCGAGACCCTGTCAACAGTGCTCGCGAGGAGGACAACGGAGATGCCTTCCTCTCTCGGTGTCGCCTAAACTTTCTTCGCTTAGATCGCAGTACTTGGGGTATCAGGAGTCGAGGTCGTCTTCGTTTGTTTGTGAGTTTTAGCGGGGAAAGCGAAAGCGCGTGTTTTTTTTTTCTTTTCTGCTGTGTGCGTCGTCTACTACATTGGCGTAGTCTGGTTTAGCCTAGTGGTAATCACGGCTGGCAATATCACGCCACGTGCCTCACCGCCTTGCCCGGGGGGGGGGGGAGAAGAGGCACCGACAAACTTGGCCCTCTAGCGCTCTTTCCGCCACACACAAAAAAAAGTACCACCTATACATTTCTAGACTCGCTAGTTATTGGCCTCTGCAGGATGAAAGATTTCTTGTAGAGCGTGCTTAATTTTGAAGCTACGGGACTCTATGTGAGGGCTGCGGTCTATGAATGCAAACGGCGTCTCATCGTAGAGAACACTTTATCTTTATTTTACTTCGATATCCTTTCGAAGTTATACTACCAGGGGTGGGAGGGGGGGGGGGGGGGGGGGGGGTGTTCGATATTGCCAACAGGAAGACTGAGGAAGATGAAGCTGTTCGAATAGCGGCGACGACGATACACTAGTTAAGAGTGCCATTCGCAATATTTTGTTTTTTCGTTAAGTTCTGTCAATAGTTAACGGCTTGTATTGCTCTACGCAACATTGTAGTGAAGCTGAACTGTAGAGAAACGCGTTTTTTTGTTGGTTGTTTGCAGTTTTTTGGCATGAAAGCTATTGCGTTATAAGAGGATTAGGTAACGACCGCAGACCTAGTGGGACCCGTTCATTTTTCACGCTTGGGCATAGCATTCACTCAGGTACGCTCAGGTACTTGAGCTGTTGTTGTTGTTGGCGATGATGATGATGATGATGATGATGATGATGATGATGATGATGCCTTCAACAATGGTGCAAGGGCAGTGTGGGGGCCATCCGCCAAGAAACGAGCGGTGCTGCAGTAGCAAAAAATACAAATGACAAGAGATGACATGAGACAAATGACATGACAATGTCATGAAATGACAAATGACATGAGAGATGCATGCCCACACTCGCTATTTCCTCCCGAACGACCGCTCGTATAAGCGAGATAGCAGGCACACTTTCCCGACAGTCGGAACGAATTGGAGCCGGAGCCATGGCCTCAAGCTCACGGCGAACGATACGCGTTAGATCTTCTGATCCTGTCGGCTGAACGAACCGCGGCGGGTCTTCGCACGAAGATGTCGCGGCGGTATTGGGCAGTCTGTCGAAATGTTGAGGGACGCGGCGGCCTTTCGCTTGTTCGAAGCGCCGGCACCCCTTTATAATTGCACCCACAGTGGCACAATCCTTACACATCAGGAGATTGAAGGCGTCGTCTGCAATACCTTTTAGTATGTGACCAATCTTGTCCACCTCGGTCATGGTCTTATCAGCCTTGCGGCAGAGAGCCAGCACATCCTGTATGTACACGACATAGGATTCTGTGGATGTCTGAGTGCGGCATGCAAGTTCTTTTTTTGCTGCCAACTGACGACCGACAGGTCTGCCAAACAGGTCTCGCATTTTTTCTTTCCAGACATCCCAGCTGGTTAGGTCAGCTTCATGCGTATCGTACCATTGCTTCGCAGTTCCTGTCAGATAAAATATGAGGTTTGCTAGCATCATTGTTGGATCTCACCGGTTGTTGTCGCACACTCGTTCGTACATCGCAAGCCAGTCCTCGACGTCGGCGTTGTCCGTGCCACAAAATGTCCCCGGGTCCTGCAGATGAGTGAGGATGACCATTGGCGTGGACTGCTGAGGCGTTGTCGGTTGTGTCGGTTGATCTGCCATTGTGGCGGCGGGTAGATGACGTCCACTGCGAAGTTCCGTGATTGTACCCCGCACCTTCCACCAAAATGTTTCAGGAAGAAAGCAGGCCCACGAGTGTAGAAGGATGTATATTTACAAGCGAAGAAATATGGAGTTCAGGCAACGGCCAGAGTCTTCGTATTCCTCTCGTTCGCGTCACCTTCTTCTTTCCCTTCACCGTAACAATATGAAAGAAACTGATCGCAAACGAAATAAAATGACGTGTTTTTGACCACCACGAGGGAATGATGACAACACTGGGATCGCGGCGCGATGGCCGACAATTGCATGACGGTGTTCGAAATATGACGACGGAATTACGATGACAGCTCGAAGATGGTGGCATGTCGACGACGATACGATAACGCAGTGACAGCGACAGCCCGGAAACTTCAGAAAGCTTATAATGGCATGGGAGCGAGAAGAATGGTTCCAATGGCACGAAGGCGATGAAATTATGACGACGAAATGAGGAGGATGGCACGAGCACGTCGGCGTGTTGGGGCTCACGTCCGCGCTCAAAGGCATCACTTGCCATCTGCGGCCTTTCTTAATTAATTCTTTATCTGATGCTCACCTGCACGGTATCCGGTACCGGCCAATAGGGTCGCCTTAATTCGCAGTATATCCGGTGTTTGCTCGCAATATGTCGCGTACCACGGGCCGCCTTAACTGACATTGTATGCTTCGTTTGTTTACACTACGCTATTTACACTATCGTATGCTTCCTTTGTTTACGTTTGTTTACACCGTCGTCCAGGACCCTTTTACGAAAAGATGAACCGACAAAGACACGTGAACCGCTTAACACACGGCGCTGCCTCAAATACCTCCACCGACTATCAGTAGCGCATTATCTTTCTTGTCAATTCTACACCCTCGCCGACAGCACACTCTCGCTCGTTATCTCGCCCACCCGCCTTACCTTCTCTCCCCTTTGGAAGAACCCTACCTATATATACGGTGCCGAGGAGAGCATATGTCGCCGTGAAGAAGACAAGTCCACTTGTCGAAACGTTGGCTCCTGCTCTTATAGTACCTTGTTTTCGTGTTGCTCATCGTCTTGAATTTCCATCTCCCGCATTCCCCGTGTTTTCCCTGTATCACTATATTGTTTCATTGCCTGCACTTGCAATGACTCCGGATCTATCAATAACTTGCCTGTTTTTCTTCCACCATAACTATTATCGTGTCTTACATATCTCGACTGACGACCAGCTATTCTTTCCATCTTCTGTGAACCCCAATGCTCCTGGAAGGGGAACAATCCCTACAGGTCTCGCTGGGTGAATATCTGGGCAATCCATTCCGATGTGCCGTGTCGTTACCGTATATATATATATATATATATATATATATATATATATATATATATATATATTTCAGCACACACACATGCCTCATCCTGTGGCGCATATTTTCTACAGTATGTTTATGTCCTCAAGGGCCGGTATTTTGTAGCGATGCCTTTAAAGTAATAATGCCTTTTCGCGCTTATCGCGCTTTGTCAGTGGTCAGAGCGACGGTCCGCTCATGATATCAACATTGATAACGCGAGCGGACCACCGCTCTGACCACTGAAAAAGCGCGATAAACGCGAAAAGGCATTATTACTTTAAAGGCATCGCCACAAAATACCGGCCAAGCAGTCAGCTCGGACCTGACATCACATTACTTTTGCGTTATCATGCAGATTTTTTTCCGGCTGATGACATTTCTGCCGGTTTTGTAAATTTCCATGACACTTTTGTTTCCATCCTTCTCATCCAATTTACCGTCCTTATTTCTCCCATGTTTTCCTGTATGACTCCTACTTGTCTATTGACCGTTTGAATTATCCTGTACTCGGTTGCCAACTTTCTTCACCTCTTCCTCCATTCCGTGTCCATGCTTTCCAGGAACAGATATGTGTTCACTTTAGCCGGGCATTTCTTGTCATCAGTGTTTTTTTAGTTTTGGTTCAAAAACTATAATCTTGCTCTGCTCTTCTCGGATTTCAAAAGAAGACCAACCCATGTCACATAGGGCTCCCTCATTTGAGGTAGCCCTAGCGCTCCGAAAGGCCAGTCGACCTACCACCCTTTAGTTAATCTCGAACCCCGACAATATTTCTTCTTTATGCCACCGAATTGCATTTTCAAGCGTTTAATTAGCGTTGGCACCGTTACATTTCCTCTAATTCATCGCGCCACCTGGTATTTATTGTAGCCCCGAAGTGTTCTGTGTCTCATTATTAGTGCATTCCGCTTCCTTTTCATTTTAGATTATCTTGGTGGACTCTTGATTTCGTCCTTACTTTGTTTATGCATACGCCGAGGTGTTTACACTGCTTGACAATATGTATGGCTTCCTGTTGACTTGATACCATGTCATTACTCGTATCCTAATTACAGATTGCAGTTCCCGCTTTCTCTGTGCTAAATGTAAGGCCTAGATATGTCGCTTCATTGCCACACGTATTCGCAAGCCTCTATAAATCCCTTGTATTGTTCGCTTGTAGCACAATGTCATCCACACACATTGGCCTAGGAACCGGCCCTTTGTTGCACTCTTTTTTATTACAGATGTACGATAAATCAAGACCTAATTCATTGTTTTGCAGTGGTCTTTTTACACCCTTAACATAAAGGGTGAACTACTATGGGGACAGAGGCACAATAGAACCGGCGCCGACGGCGCTTTTGTGCCATGAGCATGCGTATTATCGCTATCACAATAAAATAAAGGCATTCAATTTGCAAATTCGCAGCTCGGCACTAAAAGACACATTACAGTTCTGCACACTGTATCTGTAAGAACCTCTCAAACAGACAAATCTGATGAGTTTATTTGCAGCTGACGTAAATATTTTAGGATGTTCACGACGGTTTAGCAAAAATCCTAATCACGAGTTAATCGTATATTTATGAGTGGCGCAAAATACCTCAATTTCGTTTGCTTTATATCTATTATGAGGCGCAATTCACAGAGACGTGACATCTTTTCTTTTTTGCAAAATTACAATGATGCACTTGATACTTGAGAGTTCGTTTTTTTTGTGTGTTTTACTTTTGCAGTGTTCAAGAATGTTTGCTAAGAAATGTATACCATAAATTGAACATCTGCTTTCTCTGGTTAGCCGATTTTAACTTTATTTGAATGGAACAGCCAAAATTAAAGAAATTGGGGCTGTGGATGCCGAATAAACGAATGTCTTCGTTTCCGTGTATTTATATAGGAGATCCCCAACTAAATCTCTTTTTTAAGCGACTGTTATCAAACCCATTTAACTTAGCGTAGCAAGCGCAACTGTTATAGAAGAAGAATAAAAAAAGAACAGGTCCATATGCTAGATCAGGGGGGGGGGGGGGGGGGGTCACAGCGCTAGAAGACACGGACAAGAACTAGACAACACGACGAGCGCTAACTCTCAACTTAGTGTTTATTTGCCGCAACAACCCTATTTGTAAGCCCGCACATCGAAAAGGCCCAATCCCCACACATGAAAGCCGGCCGCGTCCGAGAACGCAAACTCACTTGTAGTCAGAACAACTGAAGGGGAACTGATGCAATCAGCGGCTCTCGCTATCAAAGTGGCTTCAACAACTTTTGGCGTTGTTCTTGGCGATCGGGTAGCCAAGGTGCAGTACTGTTGCGTGGTGGACTCCCACAACACTGACCAAAACACCCGGGGCCTGCAGCCGCCTGTCAAATTCTACAGTTTTCCAGGCAAATAGTACGAAAATAAACGCAGGTGAGCCCGGCTGTCTGCAGAATCAGATAAGTCGAAATGCGGAAGTTTTATTTAAAGCGTACTATTGTTTGCGGCAGCGTTGTTGCCTCGCTTTCTAGCTTGGTAATATGACAGTTTGCTCGCGATGACGATAATACTGATCCAGCTCTACTACGTGCTTTGAGTGGCGCATGGAACGTCGGCTGACTTGCGCGGATGACGTACACTGTGCTTTCTCGTGTTTGTTTGACAGCATAAGCTTGATCGGTAACATTTCGGTAGCAGCAAGTTGCAAGCAGTTAAGCACAGGCGTATGATGAGGTAGCCCATTGGTAAAACGAAGGCGGACCGTGCTGTGTGGTATCTTGATCCCGCGAGTTGTGTTGTGAGAGGAGGCCGTTGGGCAGTTCGAATCGCTTTGGGCTCTCTGTCATTCTTTAATACCGGCGCAACACGGGCACCTTTGATCGCGATCAAGCTCGACACGGATGAAATTTTTCGGTTACGATCAAGAATAGTAGCTGTGATATGGTCCAACATTCCAGATCGAGTTTGTTGAGATCACGATGCATTCTTCTTCTTTCTGGGGTTTTACGTGCCAAAACCAGTTCTGATTACGAGGCACGCCGTAGTGGAGGGCTCCGGATTAATTTTGACCACCTGGGGTTCTTTAACGTGCACTACAACGCAAGCACACGGGCCTTTTCGCATTTCGCCTCCATCGAAATGCGGCCGCCGCCGCGGCCGGGATTCGACCCCGCGACCTCGTGCTCAGCAGCGCAACGCCTTAGCTGACTGAACCACCCCGACGGGTAAGAGCATTACGATGCAGACGACAGTCTTTGATCACGGGCGACTCAATCCTGATCGCGGAACACCTTGGTCCAAAGTGCCCGTGCAGAAGCACCCGGTCCGTACGAGACTCGACAGCGCTCCACCCTTACAAAAATTTTTGTAGAAAGTCTATATAAAGTGTGTAGACATTTGTCTATGAAGTCAACAGACTTTTTGTAGACATTTCTTTAGACTAGTCTACAGACAGTCTATGGACTTATGGCCATACACTAATTGTAGACTAGTCTACAAAATGTCTGAGTCTATAGACTGACTATAGACTGTCTATAGATCAATGAATTTCACTTTTGTAGACAAATGTCTATAGAATGTCTATAGACAAACGTCTATAGGCTTATATAGTTTTGCTTTTGTAGAAATAAGTCTATAAAATGTCTATAGACAGATGGCTATAGACTATCCATAGACTATTCCTATAGACCAGTCTATAGACAGTCTATGGACTTATGGCCATACACTATTTGTAGACTAGTCTACAAAATGTCTGAGTCTATAGACTGACTATAGACGGTCTATAGATCAATGAAAATTCACTTTTGTAGACAAATGTCTGCAGAATGTCTATAGACAAAAGTCTATAGGCTTATTTAGTTTTACTTTTGTATACATAAGTCTATAAACTATCTACAAACGCCTATAGAGTATCTATAGACTATTCCTATAGACCAGTCTATGGACAATCTATAGACTTATGGCCGTACACATTTTGTAGACTAGTCTACAAAATGTCTGATTCTATAGACTGACTATAGACGGTCTATAGATCAATGAAAATTCACTTTTGTAGACAAATGTCTGCAGAGTGTCTATAGACAAAAGTCTATAGGCCTATATAGTTTACTTTTGTAGACATGTCTATGAAATGTCTACAGACTATAAACTATTCCTATAGACCAGTATATAGTCTGTCTATGGACTTATGGCCCTACACTTTTTGTAGAATGTGGTACAGTCTGCCTACAGAGAGTTCCTGTAGATCAGTCTATTGCTAATCTATAGACTTCAGCCTTACAATTTACAGGGTGTCCCAGCTAACTTAAATTTAGTGAAGCTGTTCAATGAAAATAATATTAAGAAAAGACACTGCAATAAGATCCGATTTTAAGACCTGTGGCGTGCATTCGGCCGTGAATTCAGAGGTCTGACCTGTAGGTCTTTTTAGGATCATATATCTTGCACCGAGTTGTTTTTTAACCTTTCATTTTCATTGACCAGCTTGGCTAAAATTACTGGGACACCATATATACTAGATAATACACCACATTTTGCCAACTATGTTTCGGCAGGCAATGTTATTCTATAAACACTCGCTGCTGGGGTTTGCTAATAAGCAGTTTATTGGAAATGTCTACAAAAATTTATTGTACCCAGTATGCATATGGGAACATACATAGGGAACTGTACATAAAAAAGCATGCATGCAGATGGAAGCAGTCAAAAATCTAAAATGTATGCAGCCGTGAATCATTATGTAAAGCTGCATGAGCATTTGTGCAATTGCACATTGAAGAAAGTTTAGTTGCATGCAATGCATTCGCTTGAATGAAATCTACTATCTGCAAGTTAGTTAAAATTTTTGTTTACATATGGCAGCAACAAAATTTTGAACGTGTATTATGCATGTGCACCTGTTGCTTCCCATCTGCATTTATGCATTCATGTTAATAGATTATTAATGATCCTGAACCAGCTGCACTCTCATATGTTGCAGAAACAAATATTTCAAGCAATTCCACTAGTGCAGACTCATGCAGTGCAACAAAGAAAACACGTGCACCGATATTGAAATAACTGTTTTTATTGAACGATATAATACATTAATTTATTAAAATGCATCTCTTATGCTATCATCAAAAGAGAATATTTACATATTTACAGCTGCTTCCCCTTGGCAAGCATGGTTTCCAGGCTGGCCTTGACCTTCGTGTAAGCCGTTCCGAAGGTGCTGCAGGTGCATGCTGCAAATATGTAGATACAACAATGTGAGGCAAAAATAACAAATGTGTATTTTTTGTACGTTCATTAAGCAGCTTAATATATTCGCTCAAACCGCTTAAGTCAATCCTTAATACGGTTTAACTATGCCTAATGGCTGCTTGTCAATACAAAACAGTACCATCGCATAATGTTTCACTCTACCGTATGGTGAAAAATTAAACTGTTACAATTGCTGCTGGTGCCAGCAACAGTATGTTACATTTTTTGACAAGGCCATATGACACGTAATGTACTTAATTAGCCCAAATGACCTCTATATTAATTGCTGAAACTAGGCTACCCAGTTGGACTGCTTACATTTTTGGCTGGTAATTAAATATAGCCCGCGCGGAATGATATGCTCAGAAGAGTGACTGGAGTATTGAACGTATCATGCCAAAGATTGTAATTTATTTTCCTTAATACACATTTAAATGTCTTTCCGTACTCTTAACTGATACATTGGCCATAACTTCAATAGAAGGCAGATGGATTGATTGTGTCAATATGGTCACTTAGTTTCCTATAGATAATCATATCTTTCTGGAATGCTGACACGGTTGCAAGTTAGGTATACCACATGAGCACAAGAAATACCCCGTGAGCACTTTCTGTGTTGTGCACGACACATATGCACCTTCTGGGAAACAAAACTGAAAACTGTCATTACAATGAATGCTATCACAGTAAATAATTGAAGGCGCTCTATAACATAAGTA